>NC_059506.1:7598327-7904077 GCF_914767665.1 Harmonia axyridis
GCAATTTTCGGGGTTTTTGCTCATCAATCAGGGAGCTCTCATTTCTTGTTTTTATGGAATTTGGATGGTTCGGCGGCCAGAACCCGACTGAGAAATGATCTTCCTTGGTTATATTAGGCACCGCCATCGATAATTTTTTATACACTGCTCCACATTGGCTATGAAATGAGATACAAAATCCAAGATCTTCCATACATCTTTCCATGCCACAAGATGACGCCAGAATAATTCATATGATCGAGAAACGACATATTGTGAGATTTTTTTAAGATTTTTTTAATAACTGAATCCTCATATATCTGATGTCCAATAATATCAAATATGTTAGCCGAAATGTTCATAACCAGGCATCGCGAGCTGTAATGGGGGAAAATGGGAAAATCATTATCATATATCCTCAGGGATAACAATTGTGATCACTATTGATGTCATTTACATATGATATGTGATTTGTTTCTCACAAATCTCGATAATCTGACAATGGGGTACCAAGACATTTTCCTCAGAATGTCTCGAAATTGATGATAGCATCTCACAGACAAACGAATCCGTGAAAATGTCTGCAGTTTTGATACAATATAGTACTATCCGGGTAGAATATAGAAATCCAAGTGTTGGAAGCAAACTATGAATGGAACTTCCGATATTAACCCACAAATTCTTGAAAATATTTTTTTTTTCTATGAACATACGAATGAATACTATCTAATAATATGATCGTTGGCAAAATGAATGAGTAGATCACTCAAAAACAATATAATAATGAGAGTAACATTCATAATAATAATAATAACAATAATGATAATAAACAAAAAACTAAATGATTTCTTGCGATTGCTAATATAATTTTAAAAGTTTTTTGTTTATTATCATTATTGTTATTATTATTATGAATGTTACTCTCATTATTATATTGTTTTTGATTGATCTACTCATTCATTTTGCCAACGATCATATTATTAGATAGTATTCATTCGTATGTGTGAAGTTCAAAATGTTCATAGAAAAAAAAAATATTTTCAAGAATTCGTGGGTTAATATCGGAAGTTCCATTCATAGTTTGCTTCCAACACTTGGATTTCTATATTCTACCAGGATAGTACTATATTGTATCAAAACTGCAGACATTTTCACGGATTCGTTTGTCTGTGAGATGCTATCATCAATTTCGAGACATTCTGAGGAAAATGTCTTGGTACCCCATTGTCAGATTATCGAGATTTGTGAGAAACAAATCACATATCATATGTAAATGACATCAATAGTGATCACAATTGTTATCCCTGAGGATATATGATAATGATTTTCCCATTTTCCCCCATTACAGCTCGCGATGCCTGGTTATGAACATTTCGGCTAACATATTTGATATTATTGGACATCAGATATATGAGGATTCAGTTATTAAAAAAATCTTAAAAAAATCTCACAATATGTCGTTTCTCGGTCATGTGAATTATTCTGGCGTCATCTTGTGGCATGGAAAGATGTATGGAAGATCTTGGATTTTGTATCTCATTTCATAGCCAATGTGGAGCAGTGTATAAAAAATTATCGATGGCGGTGCCTAATATACACAAGGAAGATCATTTCTCAGTCGGGTTCTGGCCGCCGAAAATCCAAATTCCATAAAAACCAGAAATGAGAGCTCCCTGATTGATGAGCAAAAACCCCGAAAATTGCAAAAAATCCATTTTCAAAGCTCCATATCTCGAAAACTGTCCATTTTTGAGCTTTATGGCTGGGGACTTTTCTGATCAGTTCATCAAGAACTACAACATATCAAAAATTCAGCCAAATTCACGGAAAGCCATTTTCCCTACTAAACGTGCGGGGTCCTTTATTTATGGTTTTTTGATTTTATCAATTATTTTACAAATTTGTTTCAATATCTAATTTTTCCTCTTATCAAACATCTCTGAGGAGAATGAATCAGTGAAATTTGCAAAAAAAAATATTGCTTCCATTTTCCAAATTAAAAATATGAACGCATAAATCATTCATTACCTCCTAAGTAACTCATTGACTGGATATACAATTCATAATTATAAAAAAAAATTTATAGAAAGACAAGATAGATAGATAAATTTATTTTTCTCTCATTAGTATTGACATCACATTTAATAATAAACTAGAACTATTCACAAGTATTTACATGTTTTTGTTGTTATCCGATTGAATATGTACATATCTTAAGGATCTATGATTCAACGTGCGTTATTCATACATTATTGTTACATACTTCCTGGTGCTCGAAATGTATCACAATCAAAATTTTAGAATGACTCTTTATGCATTTAATGAACAGAAATAATAGAAAATGTTTCTTCTATATCTAGTATAAGGATTTATTTGTCTTTCATTGAAATATATTCGGTTTTGAGAGAAACTGAAAGTATACTTCAACGCATGCTGAATTAATATTGAATGGAGTCATCACAACCAATCACCATACTTGAAAACCGGAGTAGTTGAAATATATTTGACTATAAATAAATACTACATTCCAAAAAATCTAGTGCACCAACATTCACAAAAACTAACACAAATATTATACCATAAATAAATTTCATTTCATTTACATCGTACAAAGCCTGTTTCAACAATACACACCTACATTCAATAAAACCAAATCTCATCTATATCACCAAACGCTACTAAGAACAGAACTTTGTACTATAATCAATTTTCATGTGTATAAATATATGCACAATAAAAAGGAAAGATTCTATTTTTGTCAGAAAAATAAAAGATAAAGCGCAGGAACATTTGAAATGACAAGATTACTAATAGAAAATTAAGAAGTCCAGTAGCTACTGGAGTCTAATAATATATTAAGCTCATCACTTTTAACTCTATCACAACTTTGTGAAAATGAAAGTGAAATCTTTTCAGCTTCATCTATAAGAAAACTTATGACTAGTTTGTAAAGCTTTCATAAAACGACGACAGAACTGAGGAAACTAATATATGATTGACTAATTTTTATGGAAGTTTGAATTGAATTTCAAAAGTTGAATGAAAATTAAATCTATATTCTTCCACAAAAACAAATTGGAAAAGTCATTAAAATTATTATAAATAGACATTGTCATGTACCAAAGTTATATAGATACTAAGGAATAAATTTCATATTTTCATATACAACTATTTTTTTGAAGTAGATTAATTTTTGCACTGTAAATACTTAGGAATATTTGTTCAAATGTTAGAATAAGATGTCTAAAATAACTGACTTTTTTTAGTTCAAAAGAGACAAGCTCATCAGATTACAATTGTCTCCAATTTCTCATATGTAGAAGGCCACCATGATATTTTCCTTTGATCAAAACAAGAAATCACAAAACAATATATAATGTGATAAAGAGAAGACCCTCTCTTCATAGAATATTAGAAAACCCAAAACACAATATTTTACCTTTAACCTACGATTGAACATAAATGAATATACCAGATATTTTACACATCTTAGAAAATAACTAGTTACATAACAATGAAAAAATAACCAATTCTAGAAAAAAAATAATACGCAAAATATATTTAAAAGATTCAACAATCAGATTTCATACAAAACAAAATCAGATAATAAAAAGAAATTTAAAAAATCACACAGTCCCGAAATTCATCAAATAAACCCATTTTCATCTTTACATGAATGAATCAACAAAATTAGATATTTCGTTAGTACTAAAACAAATTGATTCATACCAAGCAGATTACAACAAATTGATTACTACCATTTAGATTACAATACTATCATCCCCTTATACAAAAATTATTTTTGTCATATGTTTGTGTCCAAATTTGCTATCTTGCTGTGACAAATTCGAATCAAGTGTAGGTCTTCATATAGAATATTACAGCAGGTGATTAAAGTCGTAATAAATAAAGTAATTGGAGAGGTTACAAAATGAAAGTGCATTTTGAGTGCCAATAAAATAAAGTTCCATAATTTTTCGTGAATTTAGAATTATTCGATTGAATATCTGGCCCTTCAGTTTGAAAATAATTGATAGTAGGCAGTACTATTCTGGCGAAAGGAATTATCGATTCCTTCTCTGAATTGTCAAACAACTTCTATACTGAATGGGTACATGCAAATCAATATTCAGTTCCATGTCAGGTCAGTTTTAATGAAAGAAGCAGTAAGATACGGTGAAAATTCACTATAATTATGAAGTATCTGTGTGATGTGAAAACCCGATCGAAACTGTAAGTTCGTTAGCAACAATACTAAAACGAAAAGGTTTCTCTAAGAAGTTTTCGTACAGTCGAACCCATACTAACTGCAGAGGACGGTCCATTGATGGAATAATCCAGTTTGAAGAGATATGGCTGTACGTCAGGTAGGCTAGTATTGAAAACGTATTCCAAATCGGTATGATTGGAGACCACGGGTATGTAATTCTCGTGCCTGTTCATTATATCGGTTATGTGGATTATTTTATCACCTATCACTTGTCCAAGTTTTCGAGGATAGTCACTCAAATTGTTTAGAGTCACCGACACTAAATCCAATCGTACTGTCCAAATTTCCCATGGAACACAGTCTGAATACAACGGCCATTTTTGGGGTCGCCTTTCGAAGAACTCCAGGCTGATCTGGCCGGTATTGTAGCCGTGATTCTCGCTCTCGTGAATAGCGTTGGAGAATTTTAGGATTTCCCCATTCACCAGACTACATAAGGCGGAGGAAGAGCAACAAACGTAATGGAGGTCGATAAAATCGCAAGTAACATCCATGTAACCTATGCTACCCATCTTATATTTATTGGTACCCTCGTAGTTATTGAATTTGCCGAGAGTACGGTGCAGCAAAATAGTGTGAAATATGCTAGATACGGCATCGTACGTTTGATTACCTATCAAGGATAGTTCGAAGGTCTGACTTCTAGCGTTCATTTCTATCGATTTGTCCCAATTCTTTCTTGTCAAGAAATAATTTGCATAATATATTTGATATATACTCCTTTAACTTATTGATTAGTTTGAAAATCACAGATTTTTTTATCCCTGAGAATCGAATTGCAGCTAATATTATCGATCACTTATTCAAAAATATATCACATTCATCAAAAGCTGATAACAGAGTTCTAGTCCAGGTCACAATTGCACAAAAACGAATTTTATCTTCTGTTTCTTCGAGAAACACTTTGAATCAATTAAATCTTTGGTATTTGAAATGGGATTTCTTAGTGCATACCCATATATTGTGGAGTTCCGCAGATAGTTGTCGTTGTTGATCCGTTCTTCAGCCACTTGGACAAACCAAAGTCTGTTAGTTGAACATTTCCTTCAGAATCGAGAAGAAGGTTTTCAGGTTTCAGGTCACGGTAGACTACTCCAGCGTTATGAAGGAAATCTGTAAAATGAATAACAATTATAAATCAAAAACCGAAATTGAATAAATAAAGGGTTTTCCAATAAGAGGTTTCATTTTGATATAGAAAAAGACCAGTATATTTTAAGAGAAATCATTGGATGCTATTTCATTCTAAAGAGGACAGTATGCCATTAACGATGGAAAACGATATCATTCGGATGGCCAGCACGGCTATGGTTGAAGCACCATATCCATTTCATGAAATTTTCCATGACCAATACCCTCTATTAGTGTGACTTCACACACCGCCATTTTTGGTTCTCCTGTCAGTGTTCGGAATCCAAACAAATAAATTGTCATTCAAATTAGTACGGGTCGTTGAAGGAATTGGCTTATTTTAATAAATAAGAGTATTTGAGGAACGATTTCAGTATTAATTGATAGACAGAAGGAACGAGGTTAATACCAGTAAGTTTGAATCCTGTATCATTCCCCAGATTTTGTAAAAAGCCCAGTTTATCAGTTGAACTTCAAGTTCGAACTTACTGGCATTAATCTCGTGCCTTCTGTCTATCAATTAATAGTAAAATCGTTACTTAAATAATCTTATTTATCAAAATAAGCCAATTTCTTCAACGACAACGTACTAATTTGAATGACAATTTGTTTGTTTGGATTCCGAACACTGACAGGAGAACTACAATGGCGGTGTGTGACGTCATCACTACTAGAGCGTATTCGCACATTTGCGGCTTAATATTCGAGATAACTTCACGGATTCTATTTTCAGGATCTTGAATCGATTGTGGAGCATTGGTATAAACCTTTATCTTTCATGTAGCTTCAAAGAAAAAAGTCTAAAGGTGTTAAATCACAAGATCTCGGTGGCCAACTGTGGTCACCTCTTCGGGAAATAACAAATAAACAATCATAACAAATAACTTTTCTTGGAAAATTGCGATTGTTTCGTTGCATTTTCTAGTGGCACGTAGCACCGTGTTGTTGAAAATGAACGTAAAGACTCAAGTGTTCATACAAAATGCCTTGTAATGTCATTTGAGGAATACCTAATTCCCAACATCGACGAGAAATCGACAAACCTGGGTTTTCGTCAACAATACGGGCTACAGCAGCAATATTCTCAGTTGGTTTTGAGCGACGCGGACTAACTCAATCCAGAAGCTCAAATATTTTCATCAGTTTCACAATTGCCAACCGAGATAGTGCTTCACGACGACCCAAAAGTACTTCAGTTTTGCAAACTGCGCCTGCAACATTTTCACAATTTTTGTAGTGAATTTTCACAATTTCACTGCGTTGTTGAAGCGTGTATCGTTTCACTTTTGATAATGGCGTATATTTTACTTGACACATGTCAAAAGATGACAGCTCTGAAAGAGACAACTACCCAGATTTCTATTCAAAATGAAACCTCTTATTATATTATACTTCTGAATATGTGAGTATTCAAACTACATCATTCTTTTCTTTTTTGATTTAAGATTTAATTATTTTATATGTATATATGTCAGGAGGAAGGATGAAAGAGATTTTCTTTGGAGGAAGAATAAGCCTTTCAATATAAATAATATGTCAGCTTATTCTGTAAACAAATGCAGAAACCAAACAGTACACCTATACGGGGAGACAGAGTTTTTGCATTATCTGTGCATCATACGTTAAAATGTATGATGCTCCGTTTACATTTCCTCTGCTAATACTGAGATTTTTATCTACGCATGCTTTTATGGAACAAATTCATTTCCTCAGAGGAAAAATATTTGGCAACAAAATACTGAAACAGGTCAATTTTTGTTTCACTTTTACCAAATTTTTATGCATTTTTGAAGGATTTTTGTTGCACCCTGTGCCATCCTGATCAACCCTCTAAATTTTTTGAATAGGTAAAGCGAGTCATGTTGTACTTTTTGGCAAGGTCTTTGTATCTTCTTTACGGGCGTGCAGAAATATTCAAGAAAAAAATTTTTTTTTTTTAAATTATTTAGAGGGTTGATGAGGATGGCACAGGGTGCAACAAAAATCCCTCAAAAATGCATAAACATTTGGTAAAAGTGAAACAAAAATTGACCTGTTTCAGTATTTTGTTGCCAAATATTTTTCTTCCGAGAAAATGAAAAGGTATACAGCTATAAAAAAGGAAACCAATGTGAAAATGAATTATAAAGTAATGTTGAAATAATTATGGATTCAATATTTTTGATAATTCATTGTTAAAAGTCACTTCAAACCACTTTCAGGTATCCAAGTTCTTAAAAACTTCACTTTTACGTTGAAAATTTGTGAAGTAAACCTGTCTGCGCGAAAATTTGAAGTACACGTCTCAGTTCAGTTTTTAGTGGTGTTTCCGAATATTGAAACAGATTTTCAAAATTCCGATGTAAAGGGTGTTGTTTCGAGGATTCAAACGATTCATAATTTTTTGTTAAGCCGGACCTGGATTTTCAAGGCGGTTTTTGCATGATACGTTTGGGCTCTCAATTAGGAACATATTTGCCAAATATGGAGAAAATATACCGGGTGGTTCGTTTGATATGGCCTCTGATAGAAACGGACAAAATTCATAAAACACCCTGTATCTCAGCTACGAAGACAGTAAGACCCAATAAATGGGGTATCTCCAGAACCGCCTTGATGCCACCTATGTACCTGTGAAGTATTTCCGTTTCCCAATGAAACACCCTGTATAATAGCTCTGCTTGTTAAAATGCGTCATAACAGCCAATGATGAAACCAGAACATTGACTGAATTAAATTAGCAACCTATTCTTGAGATATTTTGTCCCACTCAGTGATGAAATAGTTTTTCTCTAATTCTGTGGTTATTCCGTTCATTCTTCCACATCTTGTAGAACAAAATCGTGCGAGAATATATCAGAAACGCACAGTTTTCATGGTTATCTTTATTATTCTATGTTGGCACTCCGAACTTTCCGCTACGGCTTTATCTGTCAATTCATCAAATTGCCTTAAAGAAATCAGTTCTGCCAACTAACATTTCTCAATGCAAAAATCACTAAATTATATTTATGGAAATATTTCATTAATTTCAATGAAAATGCAATGAATTAGAGAAAATAATGTATAATACTCGTACAGAAGGCTCATTCTACCAAGAATATCAATGCCTTCTGCACTTGTATTATAAATAACTATTTTTTTCTTTCCAATTTGATCGACAAATAATGCTCTATTAGATTTAAATCCATACTAGAAAAGAGACATAATCAAGTATCTGTCATTAGGAAAAAATGTTATCCTATAAATGGAACTATCAGTTCTAAACGAAAACAAGAACCAAGAAATACCTCCCATCTCGATCGAATCTAAAGTTTCGAAAATAACCAAAACTTGGAATTTGCCCATAAACGAACCTAACTGCGGCATTCGACATCCGAATCTATCTTGAACATTTTTAACCCCTTACCGCATAACGTTTCATATACAGGGCGTTCCACCATTGACGCGAGGTGACGCTCTAATACGGTTAAGCGGTGAAACTGAAAAAACAGTATCATTAGGCACCGTTTCGAAAATACGATCAAAACCTTGTTATGTAGCAAGGGTTTCTATTCAGTTTCTAAATATTTGAGTGATTCCGAGTTGGTGTTGTGGTCTTGTAATCACTAATTATTTACTTTTTTTCTCTTTCTATTTAATTGCTTTTCTTTGGATCATTCGTATTTTACTTGTCCTATACTGTACTGTCTTAATGGTTCAATAAAGTTTGTTTATTTATTTATTAGAACCACATTCTCAAATTGTTTGGAAATACACAGGCTGCACAAAAAAAGTGAGAAAGACCCAATATGTTTTTTCTAATGGAAAGCCTGTTTTTTATTGAATTTTCAGATTGTATGGAATAAATGAACCCAAGTTTATTAGAAGTTTCATTTGCATGAAACTTACCTTTTTGAGTAATTTCGAATGAATTTTGAAAGTAAATACTAGAAGAACGGGGATTAGTAAGGACTTTTTGATAATCATTGAGAACCCCACTGGATGTTCAGAATGAGACGATTCATTGATGACTTTTCAAACGTTAATATTGGACTTGCTCCAAATGAAATACCCTTATTTTTTTTTCTCATTTGGTTTCAATTAAAAAACCTTTGGATGGATGACCCCAATCTGACGGAGCATTGTGAAAATTTCAGGTTATTTATGTCATGCCCAGTCGAACAGCTGTTTAGATATTAGTGATTTCAAATCGTTGATTTTGTCGACTTATTTTGTGAATTTGGCTTAAACAAATACACAAAATATTGGAAATATACAACAGAGCGCCCTCATTGATGTGAATACATAGTTTCTTATTGTGTTTGCCTTATTTTGTTCAAAAATATACAGGGTCGTCCAGATTCAAGTTCAATAACTTTGGCATTACATCACTTAGACTTCAATACCTAAACATTGAAACAAAGAATGTAATAATACTAGAGTTATAAGTCGAAAACCGATTTTTTTTTTAATTTTAACACCCTGTATCTCGAAAACGAAGATTGTTAGGAGATATGTTTATATGAAATTTTTTTCATGAAAAGGGGTATTCTATCTAACGCCAAAGTTATTGAACTAAAATCTGGACTACCCTGCATATGTGGCAGATATGTTACAATAAGCAGTGGCCCTTAACTTGTTGTGGACATATTTTGCACAATATGCATTCCAGACATCTCTCTAATTACGATTTTTTTGACACTTGAGTGTCAAAACAAAACATTTTATGGTAAGGAGTCACTTTTATGAACATTCCAGATGACAGTGAGGATGAAAATCCATCAGATGACGAAACCGAGCCCAGATTCTGACTTTGATGTAGACAGTGACGAAACCTTTGATCTTTTAGATACACCTAAAAATTCTTAAAAACAATTCCTCGAAGAACTACCCAAAAAAAAAATAAAGAAAAATAAGAAAAAAGATATAACTGCTTGGAAGGCTGAAAACCTTATCACATACTAATTTGATGCTCACTGCAGCATCTCAAGAACCATAAGAAGCAGGATCATGGATATCTTGATTGGTTCTCGAGTTACTGGGCGTTTCTGAAAAATTAATATTTCAAATATTCCGCTACATCTTGGTTTTTGTAAAACGTTTTTTTTCATTAAATTTTACGTTTTAAATGATACACATAACATATCCTAAAAATTAATTACCGGTTTAGCGATATAGAGGAGAGTTGGTGTTTTTTCAATGAGACATCCTATATTTTTCAAGGCAGATTTGTCGAAAAGCATTCCGTTAGAAGTTTTTTTTTATTTATCTTTGATTAAATGATAGTTCCGTTTAATTAGTATGAACTGAAATATGTAAATAATTTTTACTTGTTTCTTGCTTTGATTCTAATATGTTCCATTTAGTTCAAGATGAGTTAGTTGATTTTCTCATCAAAATGTATTGCATGTTGTTAATTTAACTAAAAGTACCTAAATGTAATACAGATCCGACCCAAAGAAATTTGGATAAGGGTCAAAATCACCTGAAAATCAACTTGGAATGACATCGTATGATATATCGTTGAATTCAGCGTTAAAAGTTATTTAGAAAAGTGTCATAAAATATGCAGGTCCGCATTGAAAATAATGAGGTTGAGGGTGGCCCAGGGAGTACGAAACGTTGGATACGAAATCTGATTACGTCAAATTGAGGATAATTTACTGTCGAATAAAAAATTCCTGAAACATTTTTTGATAATACAGTGGACTCTCGATAAGTCGAACTCCCAGGGACCACATAAAACTGTTCGACTTATCTATAGTTCGGCTCACCAAACGTTCGAGTTATTGAGGTGGGAGTTCGACTCATTGAGGGAAAAACTCGAGGTAATACATATTGATCATCGTTAGTCAATGAGAAGCAAGCGTATATGTATTTTACATTTAATGAAAAATATGTATACATACATTGTACATATTCTAATCACATATCTTCATAAAATTCATACGGGTTTAAAAAAATCGTTAATTTTCATTTGCTTTAAACGTTTTTTTTCCAATTTGGAAACGACCGAAGATATTTCATTTAGTTTCCTGAAAATGTCGTATTCGATATCTTCAGAACTTTCCAGAAAACATCTGATCGTATCGATAGCTTGTCTAGCTTCTTGAACAGTTGGTGGTGTAGGTGGCTCAATTTCAGGGTCCTCCAAATTGTCCAAACCTGCATCGTCTTCTTCTTCCCTTCCTAACACTTCACGTACGATGCTTTCATCTGTAGGTGGAAAGCATACCGGTAGATCACAATCCACCTCCACAAATTCGTTAAAGTTTGCATCCACATCAAATACAGATGAAAGGATTCCCCATCCATCAATTTCCACTTCTTCTGGATTTTCCAGCGCTGTGTCTGATTCATCGGTGGTAATCACGTCGAATCCACATGCAGAAAAACAATTCTGAATTGTTCGAGGGCTCACTTCATCCCATGCCTTCTTGATGAATTGTAGAGCTTCTAATACATTTATTGGGACTACAGCACGATTTTCCTGTATTTGTCGAAGCACATGGTTTACTACTTCAGTACGGTATTTAACCTTAAAATTTTTAATGATTCCCAAATCCAAGGGCTGTAGTTTCGATGTCGTGTTCGGTGGTAGAAACTCTACTTTTAACGATATAAGAACAGGCAAGGGATTATGAGCTGGACAATTGTCTATGAAGAGAAGAGCCCTCTTCTTTTTTTTTGTCAACTCGTTATCCCACTTTTGCAACCATTCTCTAAAAATAATTCCAGTCATCCATGCTCTAGAATTCGCAGTATACTCTGTAGGAAAGGTTTTAACATTTTTGAAACAACGGGGCTTCAGCGATTTGCCTATAACGCATGGTACATGTTTCACTGAACCGCTCATATTAACAGCAAGCAAAACAGTTAAACGTTCTTTACTTTCCTTACCACCATGACAATCTGTGTTTTTGAAATCTAATGTTTTGTTGGGTAAACATCTGTAAAACAGCCCGGTTTCGTCTGCGTTGTAGATCTCATCGGATGTGTACGTTTCCAATAAATCCGATAGATGAGCTAGCCATTCAGCACAAGTGTCTTCATTAACGCTAGCACTTTCGCCTGACAAGGTTCTTCCAGCAATTCCGTACCTTTTTTTAAAATTGGATAGCCAACCACTACTCGCTGCAAATTCGTGGCCTAGGGAAGATGCGAATTCCTTCGCTTTCTGTTGAAGAAGTGGTCCATTTACTGGAATATTGTTTTTGCGCGTTTCCTGGAACCACTTTATCAAACATTTTTCAACATCTGAGTGCTGAGGCAATTTTTGACGGTACCGGTGTACTGATTTTCCTTCTGCAGTGGAAGCGATGATTTTCATTTTGTTTTTGATGATGGTTGACAGGGTAGATTTAGGAATTCCGAACTGGATAGCGATGAGGCTTTTACTTTTTTCGCCTTTCTCTACTTCCCGAATGAGTTCCAGTTTATCTGCTACTGATAAAATTTTGAGTTTTCGCGGAGCCATGACTTATAACGCTCTTGGCACACGATGGCTTCATAAACAAATAAGGAATTAATTGAACTAATGTCCCTCGACTCCTGAGCGGTTGAAGAACACATTATGATGGCTGCCACTTGTGGTGATTGGTTTGCGTAACGAATCCTTTTCGCTTTCATTCGTGAGATCAAAAAGTTCGACTCATTGAGGCGATGGTGGTCAGGAGTACGACTCATAGAGGTGGAGATTTCCGCGGAGCCCTTCCAGCAGTTCGACTCATCTATTAGTCTCTTTAGTCCCAAGAACACTGTTCGACTCATTGAGGTGAAATTACATAGGGTAAGATACGCAGGAATCGGGACTGGAGAAACAGTTCGACTTATCAAAGAGTTCGACTTACCGATGTTCGACTTATCGAGAGTCCACTGTATTTGAAATGAAGTGGGAAAAAAAGAAAAATCAAAATGACAGAATTTACTTTTCCTATGATATCTCAATAACCGGCCCTGATAATCTCGATTTCTTTGAACTGCTTGACAATGCTCCAATGAATGCAACTTTTTCTTCATTTGACCGACCTTCTTACTCTTATGGTTTAAAAGTTACCAATACAATCCCATTGAAAAAGTGGTCACCCTGTATATTAATATTTCTCATTCATTTCGAGATTTAATTCATTTGGTGCATAATTGTAATCAAGTCATATATAGGGTGTCCATTTAAAAAACACAAATTCTCCTCTATATCTCTAAAACGGTAATTAATTTCTATGATGTTAAAAGTATCATATAAATCATAAAAATTACTGGAAAAAAAGTTTAGAATTTCATCACTCCGATATGTAATAAGAGAACGAATCGAGATATCTATGAACTGCTTTCTGATATCTTTGAAATTAAAAAATTTCTTACAGTTATCGAGATCCTAACAGTGAGCAACGAATTTGGTACACCCTGTACCCTAGAAGACCTAAAGTTTCGTTACTCTGCAGAGTTGCTACCTGAGTTGAAGAACTGAAGGAATTCTTCAGATTTTTCCTAACATCAGAAATGTTGAAAAAAAATGTTTCCAACTATTTTTACAGATTGATTTCCATCTAGTTTAAAAACAACTTTTTATTTAATGAATAATTTTTGCGAATGTGGTCTTTATTGCATAATGTGCCAATTATGTCACGAGTAAATTTGGGGAAAATAATTGAAAGATTTTTTTGCAGTCTTTTTTATGTTATTCTGGGCTTTTGAGTAGTCTATTTTTTTTATTGAAAACAAAACAATCACGCATTGAAGGGTTAAGTTTTAAGGTTTTTTCATTCGAGAGTTATCGTTTTTACCGGCCCAAAAATTCGAAAATTACAGACATTGTGACGAAAGTAGCGATCTGTTCGGAGAAGAGCGTTCAAAAATTTTCATTCTAAAAATGATCACAAAACTCAGTTAGTCTACCTTCGGCATACTCGGAAGCATAACAATTCTAAAAATATATAAATAATTACCAAGTATATGAAGTGAAAATGTATTAATTTTAAAAATATCAGAAAAGCACGATTTCTATATTAATGGACAAGAAGATTTAACTATCAAGAACTCTAGATTCAAACTGAACAAAAATCACTCACCTAATGCTAGAGCTATTTGAGCGACATATAATTGGACCAGTGCAATAGGCAGGATTCCGTAATTAGACAGTAATGTGTAGAGTTCCCCGCCTTCAATATAATCACTTACTGTAAAAAAAATAGATCATGTTACAATGCAACCTATTGAACCAAAACGATTTCTTCAACCAAAATTATTAACTATCAACATTCAAATTTTTTAACAAAATTGAACTAATTCTTCATTTGAATGAAGATTAAAGAATAATATGAAGTTCAGTTCATAATTAACTACGGTGATATTAACATTTTCTAAGCTGTTGTAAGAGTTAAAATTTGGAGAAATCCCTGCTATGACCTGCACAATAAAAGTAGCGTGATGACTAACAATCTGTGGACGTCAATAATTGAAAACAAAAATTCGAGAATAGAATATTATGGTACTGACTAAAAATACAAAACATCTAAAAAAAATAAAGGTAAAATGGATTCACAATGAAAATAAAAAGAATATTTACCTATGAAAAGTTTTGTTTTGTTTTGCCAGCAAATTATTGATTTTACTATAAATGGATGATGACCACAAAGCTTCTGAATCTTCACTTCGTCCTTAACCTGGTCCACTGAATTATCTGTCACAATCTGCAAGGAAATGAAATACTTCAATAAAAAAATTATATTTTTGTCATTTCAAAAATGAAGTAAACTTCATTTTTGGCAAATAGGAGTGATTGTTACTGCCCTCTTCACGATTCTCAAAATGTTTTAATTGTTTTCAAAAGAGCTTCAAATCATTACCTCGATTAGCAATTTCTTTATTGTAAAACAGAATTGAATAATAGAAGTCACTATTATGAAGGTCTTATGGGAACTGAAACCGAAAAGCGTCCCCAAACATTATCTGAGGTAAGTTCGGCCAATAACAGATAGGGTGACTTAAACAGTGTTGCCACGTGCACCAAACAGATATGTGTCTGGCACAATAGAAAGTAATACCCCCAAGGTCGTTCTATATTTTCAAGGCCTCGCCTAGATTCAGTCAAAAGCTCCGCTGAGATCCTAAATTCGATGAGGTTGACTGGAATGAATACCTCGGTTGGAGACATTTTTTACGTTTTGAAGTCGACTCAAGATGGACCTAACATTTTTTGGAATGTCGGGAATTGATGAATTTTGAATAACACGAATGAAAATCTGTCATCTTGGAGAAAAACAGGAAATACCAATTGGCATGAAATAACACATTTCGAAAATTCTGCCATCAAGAAGAAAAACTGTTCTAAAACTTCTATTGCTTTATTAGTTTCCTAATTTTTTTACTTGAATTGTTTCGGAACAATTCCGAACAGTTTTTTTTCTTGAATGCAGAATTTTCTGAATATGTTATTCCAAGTTTCTAATAAAGCACTCTAGGATTCAAATAATGTATAATTTATAAATCGATATAATTAAAGAAGAAGACCACCAACAAAATAATATGAAACAAAAATGGATAGAAATAATCTCGTTTCAAGTGATACTTGAAGTTGGGAAATATCGGTCTCAGGACCAAACTAACAACTATATTCCTTCACAAAGTTTCGGCCTTTATTAGACCTTCTTCAGGAATCCTGAATCAGGATTGAAATTATTACATAAATTATAAAAAAAAACATTATATCGAAAACGGTCATTTTTAAGCATATGAAATTTCGAACAACCCCGAGTTCGTTTATTCCATGCAATCTGAAATTCAATAAAACAGGTGTTTCAAAAGAAAAAACATATGTTTGGTCATTTACACAGGTGCACCCTGTGTACTTCTAATCCATTTGAGAATTGAGCTCTGATGGGAACTAAAGATACTGTATAGAAACAAAATTCAAAAATGTCAGCGCTTAAAGGTAATAGATGGAACACCCCGTATAAAAAATGTCAACTTCGTTGGGTCTGTTGTCATTGAAATATTGTGCATTACTTTCCGATATACTTTTCGACTTTTCTTTGATTCTAGAGACTTGATCAACATGACATTCTGCACAAAGCTTGAAGTTCGTAGTTTGAAAATCATCAGAAAAAATTCTCTGATAGATAGATAGAATTTATTGGTCTCATAACATCAAATGACATAAGACAAGTCAGAATAGGAACAAATTAAAAATTGAAATTAAAACTGAAACCAGAATTAACCTTAAAATACAAGAACTCAGCAATTATTTTAATGAACAAATACAGGTACGCAATAAATAAACATAGAAAATACTAAAAATCACTAGAAACACACAGGTAAGTCAATATTTAAAATCAAGCAAAGTGAATGTTGCAGTCCGGACATAGTTCAATGAATTTTCTCAAAATATTCCTCAACAGAATAGGGACACATGTCAACAAGATAGTTCTTTATTTCCTTTTAAATTTATGAACTTAGGTAATATCTTTAAAACATTGGGGAAGCCTATTACAAAGTTTAATTCCCATCACTAAATGTGATTTCTTACATATTTCTATTCGCTGGTAAGGTATAGAGAAGTTTGATTCATATCTTGTGTCGTGAGCATGAATATCACTATTCTTTAAATAGCTGTTCTTATTGATATGTACCGATGTGATCAAATCCAATATATAAATGCCATACACAGTTAAAATCTTCAGGTTGACAAAAACAGATCGACAGGAGTCTAAAAATGAGACATTTGAAATACACCTTAGAATTCTTTTCTGTGACAAAAACACATTTTTAACATTAGGAGAACTCCCCCATATACGAATCCCATAACTAATCCTAGATTGTATTTCACTGAAATAAAGTAAACGAATGTGATCTACATTGAGTGTTTTCCTCAAATTTCTAATTTGAAAACATTTCGAATTTAACAACTTTGATAAACTTAGACAGTGACTTTTTAAGGGCAAATCCGAATCAAAAAACACTCCCAGAACTTTCACATTTTCAGTTTTTGTTTGTTTGAGTTGTTAACCAATATATCAAAGTTAGGGGAAAATTTTTTTTGGCGAGGATGAAATTCGTTTTAATTGGATTAAATAACAAAGATTGATCACTAGACCAGGCAGAGAATTTCAATAAAGCATTCATAATTTTGGCCTTCATCACTAAACAGAAATGTTGAATCATCTGCATAAAGGGTGGTAAATGACTCTGGTATAACAGAAGGTAACTCATTGATATACAGGATAAACAACAGAGGTCAAAGTATGGTCCCTGTGGAACTCCCTGTGCATTCACCATAAGATCAGACATGTATGTGTCTCCTTTATCAACCACTTTAACGGATTGTAACCTATTATCTAGGTACATGGATATCCATTCGTACGCTTTTCCCCTAATACCATATTTATAAAGCTTGTCTTTCAAAATATCATGCTGAACACAGTCAAAAGCCCGACTGAGGTCACAAAATATCCCAATCGGGCCTCCGCCCTGGTTGACCAAATTCAGAACTTCACTATAGAACGATTCCAAGGCTGTTGAAGTTGAGAATGTTGCCCGGATGTTGATCGAGATTCGAGTTCTTTTTAGGGGTAAAATAACAATTTCAAGGTTTATGCGAAATTTCATCTAAAATAGCGACCAGAACCAGAGAAAATATAAGCCGAATATTAAAGAAGACTCAATATTTCGATGACAATAGGTGTTCCTAAATTGCGGGTACAAACGAATATGACAGACTCCTCGAATATGTTTAAGAACAAAAACGTCCTAAAAAAATTTCGTGTTGAGGGGGTCCTTAGAACCATAGAAATGTTAAGCAGAATATCGAAAAAGATGAGGAAAAACACTGAAATGGAATCAGTAGCTCTAGTGCACTCGTCATTCATGCGCCAATTATGTGGTATCTAAGGCAGCAATTAACGCATGAATGACGAGCGCTTAAAAGTTCCTGATTTCACTTGAGTACTTCCCTTGTTTTCATATTTTATTATGATTATATGATTGTTTATAACACACATTTTGAAAACTGGAAAAGACCAAGAAGTTTTGTCCTTATTTGTGCTCAGAAGACAAAATATCTCTAAAATATTGATACGATCAAGCAGAAATCTTGAAATAAATTCAAAAAGAATATAAAAAAACTCAATATTTCAGTGATCCAACCGAATTGATTTATACAAAATTCAGAAAATAAGACCTTATGCCTATTTCAATTGCAACATTATATTGAAATTTTGCATGTGAGTGTACAAAAAAAGATTTCAAGCTATGAACAAAATTCATATGTGAAATAACAATTCAAAGCCTCATGCGAATTTTTATGTTGATTACGTCACTAGAACAATAGAAAATTCGAGGAAAGCATAGGAAAAAAATTCACAATATTTCCGTTACAATTGTTGGAAATGGATTGATTTTATTGTTTCGATTATTACCTTTAAAAAATATGATATTTTTTTGTTACTATAGAGATGTTATGTTATAACGATATTGAAAAATAAAATAATTCTTGGAAAGCTGTCACGAAGTATTTTTAAACGAAGTTTTTCAAGGAATAAGTGTAGATTCAACATATGGCGACCGTGAAAATGGAGAGTTTTAAGAAAGAACGGGAAATAATTAGAAAACACTTCATGAAAACGTGTGCAGAGATTGACCTAAAAATAAACGACAAGGAACGGAACAAAGACGACGTGTTATCCCTTTTAAGACAATTAGAAGACAAGGGTGACAGATTATTCGCCGCAGATGAAAATATCAGAGGTATTATACTTACTGATGGAGCAAAAGATGAATATTTAGAAGAGGAGTTTGACAAGGTAGAATTCTACCGAGAAGAGCTCATAAGACAAAGATCCAAATATGAAGTTATGTTAAAGAAGATACCTGAAGACCGAGCAGCATCCCAGGAATGGGGGAGTGAGAAACCCAAGAGGAAATTTCGTCTTCCAAAAATCGAACTAAAAAAATTTGACGGAAATGTCAAAAATTGGATAGGATTTTGGGGACAGTTCCGAAAAAATCCATGAAGACAAAGAAATCGATCTCGAAGACAAATTCCAATACCTACTGCAGGCAACAGAAGTAGATTCAGGTGCAAAAGAACAATTGAGGGCCAGTTTGAGCAGTTTACCTCAACCAAAAAATGACTATGAAATTGTTGTGCCAGAACTTGAAGAATCTAATCAGAATGAAGAAACAGAAGTAAATATGATTGAAGATCAAGCAGATGTGGATGAGAAGATGCAAGCTGAGTTGAAAGCTAAAGCGGCAAAGGAACTGAAGATGAGATCACAAGTGATCCAAAGAAATTTTCCTCGACCCTATGATGTCAATTTGTCAGTGTTAAGACCCCCCCAAGAAATGTATGGTTTAACTGAGATGCAGAAAGCAGAAGAATTAATAAAAGTGGAGATGACTACCATGATGATATATGATAATTTGCATAATCCCCCATTAGTAAATGGTAAAAAGAAAATTCCACAAAAAGATTATCTTTTGTTCTTAGATTCACATCAGTACGAACATTTCAAGGAAGAAGACCTAGAAAATGCAAGGGTTATGATAAAAGGGGGTGTTTGGAAAAATACTGAGGATGAAATCCTCAAAGCGGCAGTGATGAAATATGGAAAAAACCAATGGTCTCGTATTGCATCATTGCTTCATAGGAAGTCAGCAAAACAGTGCAAGGCTCGTTGGTTTGAATGGTTGGATCATCCTAGTATAAAAAAAACGGAATGGTCAAGAGTAGAAGATGAAAAGCTACTATATTTAGCAAAATTGATGCCTACTCAGTGGAGAACCATTGCACCAATTATTGGACGAACTGCAGCACAATGTCTTGAGAGATATGAATATCTTTTGGAGCAAGCTCAAAGAAAAGAAGAAGGTGAATATGCCAATGATGATCCAAGGAAGCTCAAACCTGGTGAAACCACCTGATCGTTATGGTTATCAATAATTTTGCGGGGGGAGAATGTTGGAAATGGATTGATTTTATTGTTTCGATTATTACCTTTGAAAAATATGATATGTTTTTGTTACTATAGAGATGTTATGTTATAACGATATTGAAAAATAAAATAATTCTTGGAAAGCTGTCACGAAGTATTTTTAAACGAAGTTTTTCAAGGAATAAGTGTAGATACAACAACAATATATTGAAATTTAGCTCAAATATGTTAAATATCGTATCATCAGTAACACTCATCTCAAATTAACCGATAACAATGACAACATCAATCTCATAGCTCGCAATAATGGTCGAAACTGGTCCTGACTTCACGTCAGAAACAAAACCTACAGTTTATCTCAATCTAACAAACAAAACCAGAAAAGAATCTGTATTTCGGAAATTAGCGTGTAGATACAGACAGACCGAAAATTTTTTGAAACTTGTATATTTATGTATTCGCTCTTTTATTATATGTACAGATTTGATGAATTTGCATTTTTATTATTCTTTAATATTGCTCAATTCTCAATTTTTGGTCCAGCTTAGTACTTGAGTTCAACTAATATTATTTTTATTAAGAAAAAATTTTGTTTCAGAACAAATATCAAGATTGAAGTTTTTCATCAAGATAAAGGTATGGCATAAAATTTTGAATTAATTTTGGCTGATGAACTATTCAATATAAAATATGAAACAAAGGAATACCTATGTGATGATACTGTTATATCACATATTTTTTGTGCTCTTGAACTTTATCAGTTGAGTCATTCGAATCAACAAAATTTTACTTGGTTTATCATGCTCAACACGTGAACCAAGTCAGGTTCCAAAATTCAGTTCTCTTCGAAACACCTTTAATTTTTATTGGAATGGGGTCAAACATCTTCTGGCCCCAACTTCCCAATCTTTCCGATTGGGCCATATGAGCATTCATTATATCCTTCCCTTCTCTCACTAAAAGCTGGGCACCCGTTTTGTAGATGGGATTCAGGTGCATCTACATCCAAAACAATAATGACCTTGACTATGGTGTCAGCTAATATTATTATGTGAGCGGCAAAACGAGTTCTCAGAATTCCATGGGTAGGTATATCGGTAGTTTTTTCGAACCCTAATACCGTTTGAAATGTTTTGAGGGATTCTCCTTCATTTTTACATAATTGCTTGTGATGATTCTTCTTCTTATGAAGCTTATGATGATGAACTGATCACCAGATATGGAATGGGGATTGGTTATTCTTTAAAAACTTCATTCATTCATATGAAAGATGTAGTACCATTATTAGAACACCCTCGAAAACATCTAATAAAAACGATTTATTATACAGGGTGATTCAATATCCAGTGTCAAGATATCAAGAACGTATTTTTCAGGTCAAAGAAAGACTTTTTTCCACAATTGCTTCGTTTAAGAACTACAGAGCGTTAAAGTTTCAAGATTTTTTTTTTGAGATCTTTCAGCTTATGAGATCGTTAGATCAAATTTGAAATATAGGTTCGTTAGGTTCCTTATTTTTTTAAAGAAACTTGTAATTCAGATCAGAAACCAAATACGTAGAGTTTTTTGTTTTCATTGTGATAATAGGTTTCTACCTTTGGTTAAAAAATTTAATTAAATTAAAGAAAAGATTTTACCTTTTTCTCGATAACGATCGCCAATTCGTGAAAATTAAAATGTATGAACAAAATATAGAAATCATTTGATATGTTCGAATCAACCAGCAGCGTACTAGAACAAAAAAATTTATGGGAGAGAAAAAGAGAAAAAATATCTCCCTGTAACTTGTTACTCGAAAACAAAAGAAGGTGGCAAAAATGAATACTACTCTTGTTAGTTTCTCAGAAAAAGAGACCGAGAATAGGGTATCAGATTTTGTCTATCTCCTCTGGTTTAAAAGTTGTAGTGCTAAAACATCGAAATTTGCCCACCCTGTACAACATCCATGACCTAGCCAGGATTCAAACCCGGATTATTATTATTATTTTTATTATCTCAAAAATTGAAACATCTATGAAGAGAAAACTAGAAAAATCTTGAAACTTTAACGCCCTGTAGTAACGAATCGTTTGCAGACACATGTTCATGGAGAATAGTTTTGTTTTGACCTGAAAAATACGCTCCTGAAATCTTGATACTGAATATTGAATCACCCTGTATTATCTATAAGGTGAAAGTTATATTATCCAATATATTCTGAATCTCCACAACGAACGACATTAGAGAAAAGAAATATTAGGAATTGAAATTCAAATTCAAATGTATTCATTTAAAGCAAAACAGCATAAAATATTTCGAATTTCCACAACTCAACCAGACACAATAATGTACGAATATATATATCTTTGATCAAATATTGCACTAAGAATCATGGAAATCAATTTGCAGGAAAGCAATCAAGCCCAAATTAAGAATTTGTTTGCCAGATCACTCTCCCTGACATAATCAGTACATATTGCATGTGAGGGGACAGCCAGCAGATGGGACACAGAGGAATAAACAATTTAAAAATGAATAAGGAGTAAATTCCATTTAAAGAGAAAACAAATGGATGAACTTATGCTTGTTCTCTTGAATAGAAAGTCTTATTATTTATTTGTCAAGGAGAATCTTTTGTTTCGATTTGGTATCATAGTATCGGGACACCCTGTAGAGTAATAATGAGCTCAGTAAGCACAGGGGTTTTACCCTCATTATCTCCATGTTCACAACAAGCTTCGGATAGTATTTTGAGACTTTCTATTAATAACAGATTGGATCTTTTCAGTATTAAAGATGAAATTAGGTCGGTACTCCAGGAAGTTAATTAGAAGAAACATATATTTCTGTAATTGATTAATCCAACAGATTCATGTTTATGTCACTCGGTATCCTTTCAGTTGGGTGAACTCCTTTATTCAATTTCCCTAACTATTCGGACTTTATGATTTCATCTATAAGAAGGATATTAAAATAGCTAGTGATTACTTCGATTGCCCTGAAAAGGCTTATTATTTTCTTGATAATAATGAGGTGAATGAAAACAAGTATTCTATCTATATTCTCTCAAAAATAATTTCCACAATGGGTGTTGTAATTAGGGATATAAAACTAAAATTAATGAAGATGAGCTGTTGGAGTATGAGGTTGGCTCAAATCCTAACTGTAAAATTATTAGTATGCGTAGATTGGATAGTAGGATAAAAACAGATGAGGGGTTATCATACGTGCCCACCAGTACTTGTTTGTTAACTTTCGAGATTATAACCTACCTAAAGAATAGATTTTCCATAATAATTCCTTAACCACAGTTTATGTCCAATTCGTGATACAATGTATCACACAAGTGTCTTCGTTATAACCTTATAACTCTTCCTCAATAAGTCTCCCCGCCCCCCTAAAGTGCTTATGTAATACTTGAACGGCCCCTTAAACCTTTTTTAATATTTTTGTTCGGCATTTGCAATTGCAATAGTCGGACAAAACTGAGGACAGATTATTTGTTCGATATTTTTTCATTTTTAAAAGTCACATCTCTCTTAGATTAGCTCTACGAGATTCTTGATTTGACATTTATTTCGTTATATATTGCGCACTAATGAGAAGAAGTATGTAGCTGAGAGAATTTGTAATGAGACAGCGTGTTTTAAGAAATAAAATGAAATTAAATTAATTAATTTGTTGCAACAATGGCAACAAATTTAAATGGAACACTGTAAACAAACTAAATTATTGATAACGAGTGAGTGCCTACTAAACGATAAAAGAATTTCAACATCCCCTTTTAAGCAGCCTTCTAAAATGATCATGTTACCCACTCGACTGAATGTAAAGAGATTTCCAATAAGAGGTTTCGAATATATATTTTGAGAGAAATCAATGGATGTTTATTTAATTTTGAAGAGGAAATCCATATCAGCCAACTGGCTGCCCCGGCTACGGTTGGAGCAACATCAAGCGCGGTCCCAGGGAGGGGGTCGAGGGGGTCATAACCCACCCCCCTTCCCCCAAAATGGAACCACCTTACACTCAATATGCGTTTCAAGCAGACAAGTTACGAAATGGTCCCATCAAAAAACTTGAAGCCCACCAAAAATTTAAGACTAGGCCTTCCTTGAGCACCATTATCATTTGCAGCTGTATGCCCCTGATAACTTTACGAATTCCATCGTTGAGGTCTCGATTCGATTGTAGAGCATTCAGATTAACCTTATCTTCCACATGGCCCAAAAAAAAAATGTAAAGGTGTTAAATTACAAGATCTCGGTGGCCAAATATGATCACCTTTTCGAGAAATAATATGTGTGTAGCTTGTGTGGCATGTCTTGTTGAAAATAAACGTGGTAAACATTCCCGCCTTAAAAAACAAATCAGCTCGGTAGCGCAATCCATCCACCATAACAGTGGCACCAACCTAATTTTCGAAAAAATAAGGCCAATCAGATGAACCGTATGGTCCATTCAAGATGTATTGACATCGAAGTAGGCCTTGAACGTCTAATCGCGGCTTTATTTCTGATAACAAAAATATCACTAAAAATTACTGTTTTCATCATTCATCATAGAAATAACAGTATATATTATTATTTATTATTTTCATAATATTTTAATTCGAATTTCCGAAATTACGAAAATATAACGGAATGCTATCACATTTTAGGAAAATCCCATGAAGAGATATCAATTCTTTGAAGATCATTAAAATATGAATATTCCTATTCACCAAAGGTTTCTCATTCTCTTGCATTTTTTATCTATTATAGAAATGCTTTTATACTATTTACTATTAAATTACATAGAGTATTTTGTTTCACCCTCTAAAGCATTTTTGCATTGAATTATTTTTAATTGGTGAATTTTAAAATCCTATTATATTATGTAATTAACTTCAAGTGGTTAAGAGCTGAAGAAATTCTTAATTTTACTCTTATAATTACTTATCATTATTCGATCAAATACTCAAGAGAAATTCTATGAAAGAATTATAATTCATTAGATTTTTGGATTACTCATTGAAGATTAAAAATCGGATATAACAATATTTAATTTCAAAATTGAATATAAATAAACTTTAGATGCAATGTACACATTTGTTCACAGATCTTTTTTATATAGCTTGATATCATATATCATTCGGTCATTCATGAAATCGTACTCTACTTATTAAATTCTTCTGTTTATCAATAAGAAAGATTGAAATCCAGATGCTTTTTGGTCAAATGCTATCCAGGCTGATATATTCGCTGCTTTTGATTTTGGTAACAATCAAATCATTCAATGATTCTTTGAAGGTGAAAGTTTTCTTGCACTTATAATTTAGGCTGTAATGGCTTGCCTTCTTCTTTTTTCTAACAGTATTGGGAGAAATACTCAAATTAACTAATGAGTGTATGTTAAAAATTGATACAAATTTTTAATATCACAATTTCTTGTATCAAAACCAATAGCACAAACAAAGTGAACTAAATCTAACCTTTTGTCAATGACATTTCCAATACCAAATTCAGCAATTCCAAATATTATTGAAGGAGCCATTACCAACTTAATTTCGATTTTCCACAGCCACCCGGGATGTCAATAATTCCTGAACAGACTATACCAAACTCGTTGAGGACGGAGAGGATTTTCAACAATCATTCTTAGATTTTCCGAGCCCCAAATACCGCAATTATGTATATTAACGTAGCCTCCGAGTTGACAATAGGCCTCTTCATGAAATCAAAATCTGGATCATTTTGATGTCAATCTGACCCATCCTGCGAAGATACGACGTTGTTGGTGATCGACCGGCTCGAGTTATTGTGTTAACTGAACTTTAAGACCTAAGTATTTATGCAAAATACTGAGTGTGTGAACTACCTAATTGCCAAGATCGACGGGGAATCGTCAAACCCGGGTTTACACTACGGGCCACAGTCACAATAATCTCAGTTGTTCTCGAACGACACACACGGTTTCGATTCTTCACATCACTAACTTAGTCCAAAAGCTCAAATTTTTTCATCAGTTTCACTATTGCCGGCTGAAAAGGTGCTTCACAACTACCTAAAAGTGCTTTAGTTTTGCGAACTGTGACTTCAAAAGTTTCACCATTTTTGTACTAAACTTTAACCATTTCAATGCGTTGTTGAAGCATGTAGCTAACCATTTTCAGTAATGGCGTAGTTTTTATTTGTCAAATGTCAAAAGATAACAACTTCAAAAGTGACAACTGCCCAGATAGCGGCCTATTCAAAATGAAACCTCTTATTGGAAAATCCTTCATATTACCTTCAACATAAATAATCAAATCCCCAAAGTGAAATATCATTCATATTCTGAAATTGACGATCTGTCGAAGGGCAACAAGGATGAAAAAATTGGAAACAAAAATGGGAAGAATTTTCAAAAAAAAAACAAAAAAGTACTCACTTTGGACTTGGAGAGCACTTTCAGGGCGAAGAAATTCCCGTTGTCTATATGACGAACCTTATAAACTTTACTGAAGGATCCTCGACCAAGTTCTTCTATAATTTCATATTTATCTTTATTAGTTGAGGCAATGACGGAAAACTCTGGCAGGAAACAGGATTCGATTTGAGACACAGGCCAAAGCGTTTTACTTGTATCGGTTCTCTTAAGTCTGAAAAATATACTCTTCGTTAAGAAAAAAATTAAACATGAAAAATTTATTTTAATACAACAATATTTGTTCAACATTCAACATTAGAAATTCACATTGCAGTTAATTAAAATATTCGGTGGCCACCAAGGTCTCCGCGTTTAACACCGTTAGTTTTTCCTTTCGTCACAGTAGGAGAAGTAACAGTTATTTATTGGCTCTAAACAAATGGCCATCGACCTAGGGTCCTTCAGCTTTTTAATTTACATTTTTTTCTATAATTAAATATAATACACTTTATATCGGGCAATAATTATTTAATTGATATTTAACATTTTCAAAAGAGTTTGTGTGGGGAATTTTCTTGTTGACTTATTTATTTCATCATCGTGGTATTGTACAATTATATTGTGCTTTTCAATAAGTTTAGAATGACATTTCTTGTTAAGTCCCTTCATTCTTTCATTTACTTGTTCAATTCTTGCCTTTTTATGAAAGTTGATTAGGAGGATTATGGAGAACATTATTTGGGTGTCGCATTATTGTTATTTATCTCAGGCTTTCGTCTCATTTGAAGAACATTTACCAATTTAAAAATATCTAACGGTGTTAAATCCAGAGACCTTGCTGAGCACTGAATATTTTCATCATTAGCAGTTCACAGTGTCAGTCAACCAAGTGCCTATCTAAGATAATTCTTAGATAGGCACTTGGTTGATTAGCCGCATGAAACTGAAACTTTTGAAGATTTTTATAGTTTTATCAGAAATTCATATATTATGTAATATATTTTTGAAAAAGGAAAAGAAGCTATTTTAATTCTTATGAAAAATTATATGGTTGTCATTAAAATCAAATTTGTATTATAACTTCAAAACTAACTGCAATAAAAAACAAATGATTGCAGCTATGGATTCTACTGAAAAAAGTACCTGTACAATGTTTCTGTTTCATGTTTATAGCACCAGTAATAAAGAACCTATGAGAAATTTTTATTTCACGCCACTTTATAGCTTCTAAACATTTGAATTTATGTGGTTGCGGTTCTCACCAAATTAATTCTCTCAAAAATCGAGCCGGAAATGTGCCGTTCATTTTTTTTTTTGCTCAAAGGGATTCTGAGATCTCCCCACGAGACAAAGAATTTGGGACGCCCGATACATCCAAAAGAGCTAAAAAAAATTCAAAGAATATCTTACTGCCCGATCTGAATATTCATACAAATTTTCATTAATATTGAACTAGTAAGATGAATTTTATATGCAACACTATACACACAAAATTTCTTCAAAATCAGATGAGAATTGTAAAGGTAAGTAGTGCGTACACACAGACCGACGAATCGATAGTAAGGTTATTCAGGATGGTCTGAAATGCATTGAACGAGAAAAAAATCTCAAAATCTGAGACAAGACTTTTTGTCATCCCTAAATTGACCACAAGGCTTCCTCTACCTTCAATAGATATATTATTAATATATTAATGATATCTATGTGAAGTGTTGTCTTCATACACCACCTACATTACTGCTGCAATTGATGAGTAGATAAAATATTGATAAAACTATCAGCTGGTATACGAGTCCAATAATACCTTCTGTTTTATTATCGACAATGAGAATATCGACCCCAAAATAGCGAGGTCATTATAATTATCGTTCTTTTTATCAAAAAGTTGGAAGAACGCCAAGATATTCACAACAAAGGAAATCACACATAAAAGACCAATTTGACTTAGGTGTCATCTTTCATTTGACACTGATACTATGAAATACAACATCACACAATAACTATACAGGCAAACTCATTCATTGTAATTTTAAAATAACATCAATGATATTAGGGTTGAGATTTTAGAAATATCGAAAAATTAAAAAAGTACGAACTAGGAAAAATTCGAAAAAAGCACCGTTCAAGGCCTATATTTGTATGCAGGGTGTTTTCCAAACTAGACGTGAATATTGGAGAACGTGTTAGTATAGCTCATTTTCTGTCGATTGAGCCGTATTTAGTGATAATCAAAAATCAACAATGAGATATTTGAGTACTTGTGATTTTTTAAATATTTCTCACCTTATTATAATTTTGGATTAGTTTCGTGACCAGCGAGATATCCGAACCTAACTACGTTAGAATAAACGAAGCAGTTAGAAGATTGAGAGTGAATTTCAAACGGAAAGTAACAACTGAAGAAATAAAAAGGAGGGCACGTGATTGAATAAGGAATGGTGGAGTTCATTTCACACATAATTTATGAATACATTTTCTACTGAAATTTTGAGTTTAATTACAATGAAAAAATATTCAATTCATCATTATTTCCTTTCTTTGCTTCTTTCCCCTTTCAAATCAAAATCTGCTGAAACAAAACTAGTTCCTGCATTCTAACGAAAATTTTTTTAGGAAAATTGTCAAGTTTTTAGAGTAATTTTGTCATACATCAATTGTGAAATTCGAAAGTTGCAGGCAAATTTATATTAGACATTTACTTCTCTTTTCTTCATAAATCAACATCCAAATCATACTTATTCTTATTCAACATCTATAACAGCATAGTTTTGCTTTTTTCATACATATCATATCCTTTTTCAAATCAAACTTGGTCTACGTAGAAAAAAATTGACGAAAAATGTAGTTAAAACTTCATTCCAAATTTCATGTTGATCGCATTCCCAAAACCAGAGAAAATTCAAGAAGAATATAGGAAAAAAACATAATCAACAACATTTCATGAGATTTCACGGGTAGATATCAAATAACAATTTCAAGCTTCTGCAAAATTTCGTAATGATAGCCGATTGTAAATTTCTTTTGTAGATGAATAATAACAATTTCAAACTTCATGCGAAATTCTATGTTGATCTCGTCGCCAGAACCACAGAAAATTAGAACAAAATATCGAGAAAAAAAACTCAATATTTTCGTATCAACAAATCCGACTGGTGGAAATTTAGTTTATATACAGGGTGATTCACCGCGATGGCCTATTAGACGTTTATGGAAAACTAATAATAATTTTGTGCTGAAAATTCGCAAATTGGGGTTTGAGACAAAGATGTTTCTCCCTAAAATATTTTCAGACCTCTACAACTTCCGGTTATATCAGAAACAGACTACTACTTTCTTATTTCAAATGGCCCACCTAGTATATTATTGCATTATCAGATAGCTCATTTGATGACAATTTCAGTAATATGCCATAACTTGGGTGAAAACTCAACAGTTCATGAGTTAATGGAATTCTTATGAAAAAAAATTGTGGCGACGAGAATATTTCAGCAGAAAAAGTTTTTTTCGAAAAACCGTTTTCATTTTCGATTCTGCTAAAATGAAATATTATGAGAATTTTTTCGGTTTGGACCAAAAAAGTACAGAGTGAAGATTATGAAACTTGGACAACTCAAATTCATCAAAAATCAAGATTTTCAAATTACAACCTATATTTTTTATTCTTTCAGTCAATAGTAAATATGAAAAAGGGGGGTTACTTTAACAAAGTACACTACCTAAAATGAAAACTTTAAGGTTTATCGAGAAAGAACTTGAAATAAGGAAAAACTGCAATTTCTGAGTAGAGTAACCGGAAAACACAGAAATTCCAACGAACAATTAATAGCAATTCATAAAAGGTCAAATTTAGTTATCGAAATACCGAATTTTAGTTTCTTTCCGTGTTTTCCGGAAGTCGCAGACTGCTCCACTCAGTTCGAAATTGCAGTTTTTCCTTATTTCAAGTTTTTTCTGGATAACTCTTGAAATTTTTATTTTAGACATAGGGTTTCGTAATGATAATTAGTAACCCCCCTTCTCTTTTTATACGTAGAATTGACTGAAAGAATAAAAATATAGGTTGTACATAATATGACAATCTTGAGTACATTTTCAGTCTAAACCAGTCTTATTATTTTACTTATTGGCAGAATGGAAAATAAAACAGGTTTTTTTGAAAAAAAAACCTTTTTCTGCAGAAATATAAAAAAAAATGTAGGTCCTCTTTGCCCGCATTTGTTTCATAAGAATCCCATTAACTCATGAACTGTTGAGTTTTACCCAAGTTACGGCATATTGCTGAAATTGCATTCAATAAGTAATAAAATAAGGCAATAGTGGTGAATTACCATGTATATAAAATAATCTCTGGCATTTTCATACGGAATTTCAGGAAGATCGTATTATCAAAACTCCTCATCTAGTTAAAAAAACCGACATCGAAATGAATCACATCTCGTATAACAATTATAACAGTTCTGTCTCTGTGCTCTCCGATAGGCGTATGAATTCAAAACTGCGAAGCTATAGGGGGTTCCAAAAAGAGGTTTCATTTTGAATAGCCCGCTATCTGGGCCGCTGTCATCTATTGACATTTGACAAGTAAAAACTGAGCCATTACTTAAAATAGTAGAAATGGAACGATACAAGCTTCAACAACGCCGTGAAACGGTTAAAATCCACTGGTGGCAATTTTGCAATTACAATTAGCAAAACTGAATCACTTTTGGGTCGTCATGAAGAACCTTCTCGGCCAGAAATAGTGAAACTGGCGGAAAAATTTGAGCTGTTGAAACCTTGAAGCAAGTTAGTGATGTGATGAATCGAAACCGAGTGCATCGTTTTAGAACAACTGGGGATATTGCTGCTGTATCCCGTAGTATTGATGAAAACCCGGATTTGTCAATTCCTCTTTGGAATTAGGCATGATTAATAATTTTTTTATCTCCGGAATTGAAAGATATTTTTGTGGACATTTTCAATAAGACAGCGTTACGTGCCACACAAGCAACGAAAGAATCGCAATTTTGCAAGAAATGGTACCTGGTTGTTACTTTTCGAAGACATTATTACAATTGGCCACTTAGATGATCTTGAGACTTGAGACATACATATAACCTCTTGAATTTTTTCTTTGGAGACGGGTGAAAGATAAGGACTATGCCAATGCTCCACAATCGATTCAAGACCTCAAAGATGTAATTATCGAGGACTTACAGTGCAAATGTGCGAATTGGCCATGGATAATTTCTTGAAAAGCATGGTACTGCAACCGTAGCCGTTGCTGCAATTTGGCTGATATTTTTCCATCGTTAATGGCATACCTGCCTCTTGACAATGAAATAAACAACCATTGATTTCTCTTCAAATATACTCTTTCTTTTTTTCAATATCAAAATGAAACCTTTAATCTTGATGTCATTCTAGAACCAGCAGTCAGCGAAGAAATAAAATTTGAAGATAATAAATATGTATTTGAATGGCCAGTTATCATAACAATCCGTATTTCTTGAACCTTGCCTTACAAAAAACTTTCAAAAAAATTGTTTGATCTCATTTACTTCAATTGAGTTAAAAATGGAATTGTAGCACTGGAAACATTGATGAATAAATACTTGAGCGGTCTTTTCCCGATAATTTCATCCCGTTGACAGTTTGTATTTTCTGAAGCCGGCCGTACGTCCGTAAACACGAGAACTCTCGAACTTAAAAACTCGAAATATTCAAAGAAGGTTCATATCTCGCATGCCGCGGTTGAGTTCGTTAATGGGTAAATTTCAACCAAAGGTTCCTTGAATATGACAGTACAAAATTTTCTTGAGAAATAACAGAGCCAATTGAAGAAGAATATGGAGAAAAACTCATTATTTCCGCCACTAATAACAAATCCAACCCAATTTAGATTTTACAAGCAGATAAAGAATAACAGTTTCATGCTTGATGCAAAATATTTTGTTAATCACCATCATTAGAACCATATGAAATTAAGGCAGAATGTCGAAAACAATTAACCCAATATTTCAATGAACGAGTTAAAATTTGGTATTGATGTACAATAATGATTGAAAGCTGTATACAAAATTTCAGTTTGATCACATCAGAAAAACCATAGAAAAATCGAGCAAAACATGAAAAAAAATTCCAATATTTTCCTAACAATAGAACTAGTTTTTATACGTAGAATATCGTATCATCAAGACAGCTAATCTAAATTAACTAACCGTCAACAATGACATCATAATAAATTACAACTCATAATATTCTCCCACGGCGCATGAAAGACAAGCGCTCAAAAGCTCTTGATTTTTTTATAGATTGTTGTCAAATCGATTCATCATTTAGTTAAATGTATAAACCAATAAGTAAGAAAACTGAGAGGACTTTTATATAAGTTCAAACTTATGAAAAAATATTTGAATGACACTAAACATCTAATGATGTTATTCAATGCATTAATACAATCCCAGATCAACTACGGAATTATAGGGTGGGGAGGAGTCTATGACACACACTTGAAACATCTGAATACAATACAGAAATGGATATTGAAGATAATTTATGGAAAAAACCTGAAATTCCCAAGTGATCAATTATTCCAATTAGCAGGGATTCCCGATATTAGACAGACATATGCACTCCAAATACTCCTGAACATCTTTAAAGGAAATATCAGGTTGAATAAAACAGAGCATTTGTATTCTACAAGAAAAAAAGAATATAGCTACCAAACACCAAGAGCCAAAAAAAGGATAGGACAAAGATCCTGTTTTTACCTAGCCCCAAGGATATATCAAAGAATTCCTGAAAATCTGAAAAAAATAAAAAATTATATATATTACAGAAGAAAGGCTAAACAATGGTTAATAGAAAAAGGAAGAGATTGTATAAGCAGAATGATCAATCAGGAAGATTAAAAAATAAATAAAAAAAAAAAAATTTTTTGAAATTAATACTTACAATTTAGAGACATTTTATGAACCCGAATATGGACACCTACCTACCGATTGGACCTTCACCCCCGAAATTATGTTCACCCTAGAATGAATCTTAGAAACCCACCCGATTGGACTTTTACCCGGAAGTGACTTGTACTAGAACGTGAAACAATGTTGTCTGAATGGAAAGAATTCACTACTAATTTAAATATCATAAATAATGTATATTACTTCAAATATTTTAGAAACACTTTTTATTTATAATTACGCACAGGTAAATATTTCGTGAAATATAAATACCTCTGTAATTTTTTTATGTTTATAGTAAATAAACATTATTATATTATTATATATACATCAATAGCAGATAATATAAATGTTACAATTTACAATCAAAGTAAATCACTTCAAACATAAGTTATTTCAAATATGGTTTGATGAATGGTGATAAAATCAATTAGTGATTTCTTTTACAATTATCATCATAACATGCATTTATAGGTTAGGTTTATTTTGATTATAATCATCTGTATAAAAATCTATTATTTAAATGCTTATATAAGAGAGAACTAGTTGGATAACAAAAATTGTTATTTTTTTTAACGAAAAATAGGCCAGGTTTTGATAGAACGTAATAGCGAAATGATGCATTGAAATAAAAGTTTGCATCATCATATCTTCATTCATCTCTAATAAAAAACTGAATACATAAACAAACATCAATAACATAGATATTCAAATTCTAGTAAGAATTTCATGAAACGAGTTTGAAAAGATGTTATCCTTATTATGAATTTTATCACATCTCCACACAATGATCAAAATATCACCTAAACAATATCATGACATTTTCATATTCTTTTCGAACACGTGAAAAAATAATCAAACACTCACCTACGTCGGGAAACCCTAGAACACTCTTTTGCAAAACTGAAATTGCTATTTGCTGTATGGTAACTACTTGTACTATTGAAAGAACGTTCACTTAAATTTGAAAAAGATATATTATAATGCTGAAAATAAGAAAAAATGTCAAATTTAACTTTTGAATAATTCTTAATGACGCATCAAAACAAACTTACTTGGGAAAATTCGTTCCCTTTGTGAGAGTAACTACCATTAGCACTGTCTGAAGTATGTACAAATTGTTTGGGATTATTATTTCCCATGTAAAATCACTATGCGTACGTTTATTCTATTTTTTTCTTCATATATTGTGATCATTTACTCTGGACGTGCAAAATTATGACCTTAAAACGAATTGGATCCTTTGTCGACTTTTCGTGTTTCACCAATTTATACTGTTTGTTATTTTGACATTAATTGAAACATACGCAGAAAAAGAGACATTCTAGAGGTAATATAGGAAACGAAGATCGATAGAAGTAGATTTGTCTGAGATTACTGATTTCTTTGTTTTTGAGGAAGTCTTGGAAATTTCACCTGTCAACCAAAACAATTTTCCAGCTACCATAGATAAATATTTCTTCTTCTTTTGTTAATCTATTAATTTCTTGTTCTACAATTTAATTCGATATTTTCTCAAATATTCATAAAACAACAATTTGTTTTTACTAAAATTCTAGTAATCAATAATATGGAAGGCATATGTCAGGAAATATGGATTTATACACAGAATGAAGTTAAAATGTCAAAATAAGTGATATTCTGATGTCAAATTGACATTTTGGATCATCTGTAATACTGTAATCTACAAAAAATTTTCCTAATAATATAATTTTACTACTTTATTTTTTGTGTTAGTCTTTCTTTACGATATGTATAGCTGAATATTAATAAATATCAATGGAAGACCCTGGTGGAAATTCAAATGAAATAGATGAAAATGTCAATAGTAAGATTCAGTACCAAAAATCATTATATCATTGAATATCATTGAATTTTTTCAGATTTAAGAGATAAAATACATGAATTGGAAGCAGATAAAAAAAGAATTCGAGATGAATTCAACGTCCAGAGGGCGAAAATGAAGGAACTCTTTTTACAAAAAGAAAGTAAGTGTATCCCATATAATAAAGTGAATTCTGTGTTTTCCCATTTTTTATAAATGTTTCAAAACATAGCAATTCAAAGTATTTTTATAATTTTTGTCACTCTTTCTGTCGACCATCTCACTAATCAGTGTTTTTGGAATGCCACAATAATTGAAATTATTAAAATGATAAATTTGTGTACTTTTAATGAAAAATCTAAGTACCAGTCCAGGAAACAAGAATTTTGAATTTTTTGACTCAAGTTATTTAGTTGCATTTGCTAAGGGGACAATAAATGACAGTTGCTACTCCTTACTACTACTTTAGTTAAGCAGCATTTTGCTATCATAATAGCTAATCACCAAAACAATAATTATATTCAAAACCTTGTGTCATTGCATTTGATATATTTTCAATCAGTACACAATTTCACCATTTTTATATTTCATTCTAAACAAATACTTAAAACTCAACATTACTGTCAAAATTCAAGAACAGAACCCTAGTAAATAAGTGGGACCACTAAGTCACTTACAGTAATGTTATAGAGTTTCATTCAAACTTTCAAAGCACTAATATATTTTATTTCAGAAGAGTTCAACGAAACAAAACAGGAAAACATACACTTGAATGATGTTATTGAGAAGTTGAAGAAGGAATTGGATGAAGCAAAAAGTCAATTGCTTGTCACAGGCTTAACTCTAGAATCAGATAGAGAAATAGAAAAGCGTCGAGCAGATGAAGAAATAGCATCTCTTCAGAAATTAGTCCATGGTGAGTAATAAGGTACCAAAATTATTGTTGCCTACTACATTTTATCGATAAAAGTCTTGAATCAACAAGTGATCTTGACGTCTATTTAGAACAGTACTTAAAGTGAATGCTCTGTGACCATTGGATATTTAGTAGATATTACTGAAGCAATATAACATTGGGTATTCTTGCTGAATCTACAAGTGGATTTGTATACATAGAATATACATATGTCAATAATGTCATTTTATGGTTTTTGTTGCCAGATTGTGCACACAGTTTATTCTTAAACTCCGCTGCTTTTTGTACTTCTTGCAAATACATTGATATCGGTACTACACTCTCCTCGAATTTCAGCTGCAGAGGTAGGTAGGTTTCACAAATAGTAGAGTTTTCCAGTAATTTTCTTTTCATGTACCATTTTATGCCTTTCAAGGGAGTCTCAAAACTAAAACTATGTAGGGTCACTTTCTCTCCTTGAATTTCTTCGTAACTAAAGATTTTTGCTGGATCCACAATTAGGATTGAACTAAAAAGAGTTTGTCTTGTATGGCCCATTTTGAAGGATGAGCTAAAGCACAATTTCAGCATATAAACCATGTAAATATCACGTTTATATTCACTACAGCAAAATCCTTTGTTGTATGCAAAAAAAAAATACATAATCAAAGACTATTTATTTGTGATATTAAGGTATTATTACCATAAGATCAATCTGTTAGATTGTAATAACCATTGGTTGTTGGCGAGGAATTGACTTTCAGTCTTAATTCTACTACGTTCTTCAAACACCTGATAAATTTTCGGAGCTGGCAACGTAGCTACAAATTCGCCGTAACGCTGATGATCTCTCAAGGTCACTTGTAGATTTGGCAAGAATACCCAAACCTTGTTTGAAGTTGATATATAAGGTAGTAATTATCAATCTCTGTTTCACTTGTTCCAGAAACTATTGAGGAATCTTCATCTTCTAAATCCATACATGATGCAGAAATTGAATATTTGAAAAAATTAATTCAAGATTACCAGTCAGAGATATCAGAAATGAAGAGACTCCAACAACAATCACCACATCACAATATCCAAGTATGTATTTATAATCAATTTCAATATTTATCTTTTGGTCTATTTATTGGAGTGAATACAACTGCTCAAATGCCTGAATGGGAATTTAGTAATAATACAGGGTCTTCAAGCAAGTTATAGTCCAAACTTCATTTAAAGAATGGACATCACGCCAATTGTAAAAGCTCTATTTTTTAGAATACACTGGTGATTGCTCATTTCGGCCAAAATTGTGTTCTGTCGTATTTCTTTTACGGATGTACTGAATTAACTGAATTTACACATGGACCCACTTAAAAACGGGATGATGAGGCGAAATCCAAGTAGTTATTAGAAAAAAAAAATTTCACACATTATTTTCAGAGTATAATAATTGCTATTTTCTTATCATAAATGCTCATTTTAACGGTGATAGTGCTATCACGACAGTGTGTTAGTAATAGTAACTATCGCAGCAACTGTCACCATGTAAACTACTCGATAGTTACTATCACAATGAAAATGAGCCTTAAGTAATGATTTGAGTTCAATTAATTTTCACGTGTCACGTTTCACATTTTTTAACGTATTTGTTTGACATTTATAAACTGTCTAATCAGATTTTCAAAAATATGTTTTAAGGAGCCTTTTTTAAGGCGTAATAAATAAACAATTACGCAAATTTTTTTTTTGGATCCGAACTAAATGTAGTTCTGAAAGAACATCGAATATCCTGCAGACCTGCAAAAATTCATTTGATTTTTACGTCCATTAATGAAATATGGTAAACAACCTAGACAGGTGTTTCAATTTGAAATACGTTTTTGATGAACTGGGCCTATTTAAAATCTGGAAATTGGGATTATTATTAGAATATTGATCATTAGGTCAATATTCTCTACTATGCTAAAATATTGTTGCAACCTGACCACTTTTAGATACAAGAAATATTTTTTTTTCTCTGGTAAGAGTCAGTATTCAATTCTGAATGATTTTTAGATTGAACTGTTGAAATAGTTTTCAGAATATCAAAAGAAAAAAAAGGAAATATGCGTTCTGATATTGGTTCCTTGTATTGACTAGTCTCAATGAATGTTTTTTCAAATACTATTTTATTCCATGAATAAAAAATCAGCTAAATCGTAACATTCTACAGACCAAAAATAATAATTTAGAATGAAAAAAAAGCCAATTAAACAGGGATGAGTCAAAAATTTTCAACAATACTTTCAAAATAAATATTGTATTACAACATCATAATAAATCACATTGCATATAATATATTACAACAGTTTGAATTAAGGAATGCTCAGAAGCTCCTGTTTTATTTGACAACATAATGATATTGGATTCTTCAAGGAAAAATAATGAATTATATTTTAAAATGCTTATGCTTCTAAATTTAATAATTTTTGAATTCTTCAAGAATTTCTTCTCAGATTTCAAATAGGCTCAGTTCAAGTATCTAATGGACACTAGAACTTGGAACACCCGGTTTGGCCGGAATTACAGAGCTTAGACCATTGGTATGAGGTTGATATTAAGTCACCATGATGTTTTGATTTATGATTTCTAATAATAAACTTTTAGAATAATTTGAAGAAAAAAATTCACTTTACGGTTTATAATGCGAAGGACTGGGGTACAGTGCATACAGATGACGAATATACTGAGTGAGTCAAAAATGTGTACCGAGCTTTCTGGGGTTGATAGTACATTGAAACATTGAAAAATAAGTATAGTTTTATGAATACACTTATGGCCCAAAATCCATATTAAGGGAGATATAGCCTTCCAAAGTTGATAAAATTAAAAAAACTTCTCCGCATAACTTCTTTTTTTTTCATGAAAAAGGTAGAGAGTACCTTTTTCATGTAATTTTCTTCGCTTCATCGAATGCTTCTACAACGAAAAAAGTTGTCTCAAGAAAAACATAACTCACCCTCTGAAAACACCCTTTATAACAATATTAGAAATAAAGAAGTGTAATAAAAAGTGTAGTTCAATAATATACAGTCGCCGCCAAATAAGATGGCAAATCTAAGGCGCAGAGAGAGATAATGCTATCTCCCTCGCACTATTACGGCATTGGTTCTGGGGTGTTGCCGATTTCGAGACTGCTTAACTCAGTGGCATGGTAAATATCTTGCAATGAATTATTCGAGATAACGAAAAAAAATAACAGAGGATAATATTTGACATTGAGAGTAGAACCATTTATTATAAGAAAAGATAGAAGAAGTTTACATTTATAACAGGTACTTTTATTTGAGAAAATGAGATATACAGGTAGTACGATAGTATGACATTAAATTTTCAATTCAGTCTGAGTCTTATATGTACGCTACTGAATGGAACGCTTCGGTTTATTAGGTACTCATTGTCAGTCATTACCTCCTCCTTCAGTTTTGTGCGCAACTGAGTTCTTGCCAACATATTTGGCGGCGACTGTACATTTATGTAAGAAATTTTAATCTGGTGGTATTCAACGTTTAGAAGTTATGCGGAGAAGTTTTTTAATTTTATCAACTTTGGAAGGATATATCTCCTTCAATAAGCATTTTGGGCCTTGAGAATATTCATCAAACTATACTTATTTTTCAATGTACTATCAACCCCAGAACCCTCGGTAAACATTGATTCACCCTGTATAATAACACATAAATGATTGTTACATTGTAGTGGATTTTGAAATATTTCTGATTTACTTATTGCTGTTATAAAAACAGAGAGTTTAGAATATTTGAATAGAAATTGATAATACACAATTTGTGATTGTCATTTTCAAAATTCTATCTTAGAATTGTTTCCAGTATTAGTAAAGAAGATTTCAAAAAAGCCACTATGACATAACAATAATTTATAAAGTGTATAAATTGGTTTGTTGTTGGAGTTGAAAATTGGTTAATAAAGAAATATCAGAACTGAATGATCTAATAAGCTGCTGAGGGGATATGTTCCTATTCCAGTTTTGTCCCCATCAGCTGTTCTATGAGGTCCACTAATACTACTCTATTTCAAAAGTTGACACTATTACTTAAATTATTGGGAAGTTAAAATAATATGGAGGTGCTCTGAGATATCTGAAGTATTACATTTTAAGCCATATCTAAAGGCAATTAATAAAGAATGTAAAAAAAGGAAAATATGTGTTTGAATGCTGTGGTTCCAGTGAAGCTTCTGGGAGTAGTCTAATTTGCACTCAAATTAATACAAATAACAAAACTGTTCGCAATATTTTAAAAAGAAATTATGACATGGTGGTGTTATTATTATTTAAGTAATATGCAAAAAAGGGAGCAGTCGTCTTGTAGACGGTATTAATCTTCATGTAGATTTGATATACATATTTTATTTTGTTCTAGTCGACTGGATTCACCAATGGCCTAGTGTATTTTGCGTTTAGATTTTCCTTATTTGTATAATTTTGCCTGTTGATTCAGGCATGAAAATCAATTGATACTATGTACTGCATCATAGAAATAACGGTTATTTTCATAAAATTAAAAAGATTAATCAAGAACTAATATTTCAGTTTGAGAGTAAATCTGCTGATTTTACATAAATTGAGATGAAGTAATCATTTGTTTCATCCTTCAAAGCATAGAATTTCATCAATCCCTTTCATTTGTGCATGTCAAAATTTCAAATATCATGAGATGTTTCTTAACAAAATTCCTTGTGTGGTACAATATTTTAAAAAATTTCAGGAACATAGTCTAGCTCCAAGTAATGTTCTAAATGCTCTAACCAAAGGTATAGTGAAGAAACTAGGTGCAGATTCTTTTTCCTCGCAAGATAGTCTTGATGACAGTGTAAAAAAGGTATAAACAACATTAATTTTATTCCAATAATGGGCACGGTATAAATTTATACTTTTTACATTTTAGCAATATGAAGATCCAGAAGTGCTTCGTTCTTTAGTTGAACCTTTAGAGGATCAAATCAAAGCTCTCAAGGAAAAGCTGAGAAATACTGATGAACTACTTCAAAAATGCAGGGAATGTGGGCATAATGGGGTAGGTAAGCAACACCAATCAAGGAATCCATACTTATTATTATCTATTATTACGAGTATCTATTAATTTTTGAAACTACTATTCAGCCATATTAATAAAAAGAGGGGTTTGCTCAAAAGGAAAAGGTAGAGGTACAAGCATTTGCTTCTAGTAAAATGTAAATGTAAAAGTGAGAGCACATGCGATAGAGGCATAAAGAATATCGGAAAGTCTGAAAGAAATTATCTGGAACAACATATATTTTAGGGTTAGGTAGAACAGTGCATCCGGTCTGGATGCACTGGGTCTTGCCCATTCTGCGAGAGAATATGTATTTTGATTTCAGAATAAAAGCCTTTATTATTATTATTATTATTATTAAATGGTAGTAAGGTTAGAATATACAAGACCTACGTTAGACCTGTTCCCACATATTCATCAGAAACCAGAGCCAAAATATCTAGAACAAAACAATTGATGAGAAGTGCCAAAATTAAAACGCTATGAAAAATAAGAGAGGTGACACTGACTACTGTAGCCTACTATAAGGGTAGCCGAATAAGAGAGCATCTACAGGGGGAAAATGTAGTCAGGTGGGAAAGATTGAGAAGAAGAGAATGGAGAGATCGCATAGATAGAATGGACGATAGCAGAATTGCAAAGTGGGCGAAAGATCAAGTGCCACAAAGGAAAGCATCACCAGGCTGGCCACCCAAGGGGTGGTATGAGATTTGGACGTCATGATCAACTGAGACCGACAGCAGAAATAACAGGACTAATTGTAACTAAAGAAGAAGAAGTACAATATAAAAGCATTTGCTTCTTGTAAAATGTAAAAGCAAAAGCATTTCCTTCAATATGTATTAATGATAATGATTAGTTTTTACTTGCAAGCAAATCCTTTTGCTCTGAAGTGAATGGATCCTTACTGAAAACACATGTTGAAATGTGGAATCAAGAGTATTGTACAGGGTGTCCAAAATTCGATGCTCACTGAAAGCACCTTCAGAACTGTAAGACTTAAAGAAAAAAATCTTCAGGGAACTTGATCTCTTTTTTCAAAATAATAAGATATCAGTAAACAGATCATAGATATTTTGATTTTTTCTCAAAAGGGCGTTTTTGAAAAATTACTCTTTCAAATTTTTAGCTATTTTTAACTTTCTGTTCAAGATATTCGAAAATTCTAAAACGTTATTTTCAAATTTTTATGGTTTATATGATACTCATAAATTATTATAGATATTGAGTACCGTTTTAGAGATAGAGAAGAGTTGGTGGTTTTAAATGGGACACCCTATATTTTTCAACGCAGTTTTTTTGGCCACAGATTTGTCGAAAAACATCCCATTATCCGTTTTTCAAAAATGTCATTAGTTTCAAAGATATTGAGTTCTTCGACCTCACATATAATTATTTTTTATTTATATCCATTTATTTGGAGATTTAATTCATTTTGTGTCTATTGTATAATTATAATCAAGTATGTATAAGGTGTTCGATTTCAAAAACACCTACTCATCTAAAACAGTAATTAATTTCTATGATCTGTTATCAGTAACATATAAACCATAAAAATTACTGGAAAAAACGTTTAAGAATTTTTTGAATATCTCGAACAGAAATCAAGATTTAGCGAAATATTTGAAACATTTATTTATCAGAAACAGCCCGTTACTTCAGAACGAATCAGGATATCTGTGGTCTGATTTCTGATATTTTATTATTTCAAAAAGAGATTGGGGGTCTTTGAAGATTTTTTCTCTAAATCTTATAATTCTTGACATGCTCTCAGTGACTATCGAATTTGGAGACAGCAGGAATATAGTTCCATTCCTGTCAAACAATTGAAATTGAAATCATTTTATTGAAATATAGTAATATTAGTAGAAGTTGAAAATGAGTTCAAGTGAAATTGAATTTGAGAAGAATAGTACATTATCTAGTTTAAAGCAGCAAACATAATGAAATATTGGAAATCGCCACTTCAGCTGGCCTAAACACCTTTCTATGATCACCTTTCCTTCAAAACTTTGCTTCAAACTGAAAATAAGTGGTGACTTTGTATTAATATTAACCCGTAACTGGTATGGTACAGTTTCTGGAACGTCTTTGGTAAGGTGGGGTCAGCCAGACCCCAACCTTAGTTCCTTAAAATATGTGTGTTCACATTAACTTATTGCGTTCTCAATAAGTTCTTAATCAAGTCTGAATCATAATTGAAACGATATTGTAAAATAAATAGATAATACTCTCATATAATTAATAATTTAATTCAAAAAACATTAATATTGCTAATAAAAGAACGTAAAAAAGAGAAAATTTTGAAATGTATATAACTAAGGAAAATCCTAATGATATGATTTCCCCACAATTCTTAACTTAAAATATACCCTTCAATATAACTAAAAAGCGGAATGGAATGGCATTTCTGTGATATGTACTAGAAAACTACAAGCGTTCTTCTAAGCAATCTTCGCAGACAGTTCACGCACAGGTGCCACATACTGTAAGATGGCAAACACCACATGATACCTTTGTTTTTTTGTCTTGCTTGCATGGACACTTGGCACACCTCTTTTCTAATTGATGAGATATTTTTCCTTCTGCTTCCGGAACGTCTCTTCCAGAATAGAAAGAATGTTCTGTTTTAGACTCCTAGTAAGGCGCTTTTTTTTCTATTATTCTTTGCATGTGGGAAAGAACAAGTTGCCTGGCCAGAGATTTAATGTATGCATATTTCGAAACTTGCGAATTATTTGGAAGAGAAAAAAAAATGATGGTTTTCACTGAGGAAACATCCAGGATTTCATAGAATACCGTCATTGGCCATCGTCTGGAACGCCTGTTGCACCCGTAGACAGTACATTTTTCATCAAACGCATCAGTTCCGCCCTTGGTGTTGTCAAAAAATTCAATAATTTTTGGCTTCTTTCCTTATTTACATTGGCTTTTCCAACTTTGGAGACATACGATGCTAATGTCATTCTGTTGGTAAATCCGAGCAACGAAGTATGTACACTTCGCTTTCTCGACGGTAAAAAACATCGACGGAAATCACTTTCCAGGGCATCCAAATTTTTCAGTGCCCATTCTTCAAACAGTGGATCACCTGTTTCTTTCGTTTTCGTGATGAACTCGCCATTGCAACTTCCAAAAACTTCTAGCACAAAATAATTACACTAATGGTAAGGTGGGGTCTCACATACCCCAAGCGAAGAAACACTGTCAACAGAATCGTACCAACTGAAAATATGGGTAGATGTGTAACACTGTTTTGCACAAGATACATTGACTGAAAGGTACAGGGACAGATAGCGCCATCGATCAAAAAAGATTTGAGCTATAGAGAAAAATGAATGCGGTAAGGTGGGGTCTACCAGACCCCACCTTACCAGTTACGGGTTAATAATAATGATAACCATCATTTATTCCAGTTATTAGTAAATCCTCTAATTTCTATAGATTACCTTTTACATTAAAGTAAAAGGTTTTGCTTATTTTTTATTAATGCGTATAGAAGGATTTGCTTCATTTTTCGCAAGTATACAAAAGGTTTTCCTTCTTTTTATCTATATGGCTCAATATTATCCCATTAACAAAGCTACTTACTATTCAATTGGGTTCACCTAATTCCCACATGCTCTGCGGGTATCACAGAATTCTAAAGTTTAAGATTGATAAAAAAAAACATTCAAACAAATTAATGTAAATAATTGTAATAATTCTAGGGAAATGCCAAGGTCAATGGACTAGAAACAATAACTACAACATCCCAAACTGAAAGAGGACCTAGTTGTGACATGTGCCAGAATTATGAAGCTCAATTGGTGGGCGAACAAAAAAAGTACAATATTTTGCTGGGCAAAACTGCCGCTGCTGAAAAAGCTGTAGAGAGGCATAAGGAGGAATTGTTGAAGGAAATAGGTTTTCGAAAAGAAATGGAAGAAAAATGGAATGAAAAGAGGGAAGAACTTAAAGTGCAGGTAAGACACCATTTGTTTCCAAATGCAAATAATTTTTTTCACTAATTCTTTATAAATTATGTTCATTATACAAGGTTTTCCACTATTGACGCGCGGCTCTATTACGGTTAAGTGCGAAAATTTTCAATCATATCATCAGGCTTACTTAGAGCTACATTATCAAATTGTCTGGAAATATGGCTTCGCTAAAAGTATAATACACCAAACATACATTTTTTCTTAAGGAACACCCTCTTTGTTCGAAGTTTCATACTCTTAACTTCGCCTGTGTTATATTGAAAAGGTGAATAAAGACGTTCATTATTATTATTGTTAAAACTGATGGTTTTGGAGATACATATTCGATTTTTCATAAATTAGACAGTATTTGAAAAAACCTAATGAATCCAAAATTGATGAATTTATTCAAATGATTCTTGGAAAATGAATTTTAGGTGAATGGAGGTGAGTATATACTAGATAATGATTGAGAACTCTACTGGGTGTTGAAAATGAGACGATTCATTGATGACATTGATAACATTCAAACGTTAATATCAGCTCATTCCAAATGGCACACCATGTGTTTTAGTTTTTATTAGCTGGCAAATTTTATTATCTTTGAAAAATTCTTTTATCTACCAAATGAAAAAATTAAATTTAAGGTGTGCCATTTAAAATAAGCCCGATATTAACGTTTGAATAAGTCATTAATGAGTCGTCTCATTTTGAACACCCAGTAAAGTTCTCAATGATTATTAAAAAGTCAGTATGTACCACCGTTCTTCTAGTATGCACTTTCAAAACCCCACTTGAATAAATTCATTCATTTCAAAGCTATAAGATTTTCAAAATATCTCAAGAACGGTAAGTTTTAAGCATATAAAACTTCAAACAAACTTACGTTCACTTTCCATGCAAACAGAAAATTCAATAAAAAAAAAGGTGTTCCATAAGAAACAACATATATTTGGTCATTTACACTTTTTTGTGTTATAATTTGCTAGAAAAGGATGGTAAATTAGAGAAACGTTTGAGATTTCCACTCATCCCAAGAAGTGCTGGGATCTCAAAATCGCTGAGGGAAAACTCAAATGGCGCATTATACGATAAATATTTTTTTTTTCAAAATGGTCAAATATTCATTTGGAATGAGAAGAATCCAACTTCTAAGAGTTGGGTTTTTTGTATTTCTGGTATTTTTTATGGAATGTGATGTCATAATGAAAAAACTGGAAAATGTAGATAGTATTTTGTGTTTAGAGAAGATTCATCATATTAATGAATAACTATATTCCGAAAATCATTTCCTTCGAAAAAACCATTTGCGAGATATAATTGGAAATTTCATTTTTTATGGATTTTTTTAAAGCCTATAATCGAATCGGAAAAAAAGTGTTTTTTTATCTCAGGAATCTTCTGTCGAATTGAATGTGCAAGTCAAAGACTCACCCTGCATATTTTCGTTTTGTGAGGAATTGGAAAAAAACAAAATCTGAAATGAGAGTCCTTCCCTTGCTATAAAAATTCATATTGAGAGAATTAAATTGGATGAAATCTCTTCAAATCCTAAATAAAAAATCTAATTTGTATGAAATATTTTATTTAGGTTGCCGAACTAACGAAAAATACTGAACGTGCTGAGAAAGACTTGAAAGAATTACGTCAATTTTTTGACCAAAGATGTACAGAATTCCGGACTGAGCTTATAAAACTAACGGAAGATAGAGAAAAAATGTATAAAGAATTGCAAACGTGAGTATATTTTTGTGCAAATACTGTTTAATTATTCTTTTTATTTTCTGTACTACTAGATGAATTTGAGCTTGCTAAGCAAATGAAATTGTTGCAATGTATGATAAGAAAGAATTTTTGAAAACCAGTTATTATTATAAAACCTATATCTCAAAAAGGAATGGAGATTTGAGATATTTTTATGAGTCTTTTTCTTGTTTAATATTTCCTATCTATCAATATTCGAAATTCATTGCAAACACAGGCGAAGCAATATCTCAACAGGATTTTTTTAAAGTAATTTTCATTTTATAGATTACAAATGGAAAATGACAATCTGGTAGGAAAATATACGATCCATTCTCAAGAACTGCAAAGTCAAGCTATAGATCTTCCAAATACTGTTCAGGTAGATATCAAACTTAGTTACACACCTAAAAAAAATTTTTAAATCCATGAATTACATGCACCTATAGAAAATTTTATCACCCAAAACTTCTGAACAGGTAACTATCAATTGTAAATGTTCTATGTGAGATTTTTTGGTGCTTGCAAGTCGAAGATATTTTCTGTAATAAATACTTCTATATGTAACGGGTGGTTTTTGTCGAGGAATATAACTTTAAGTTGGCATTACTGTTCAAGATGGCGACCGATTTAACAGCTGTCAAGTGATTTATTCTCAGTTTGGTTTGGCAATTCATCATGAATAGACTCACGCCTGAACAACGCTTGCAAATAGTGCAATTTTATTTCGAAAATAATATTTCTGTGCGGAATACGTATCGCGCACTACGTCCATTTTATTTTGTTTAACGATGAAGCGCACTTCTGGTTGAATGGCTACGTCAACAAACAAAACTGCCGCATTTGGAGTGAAGCTTATCCTCAAGTGTATGTCGAAACACCGTTACATCCAGAAAAACTGACTGTTTGGTGCTCTTTATGGGCTGGTGGAATCATTGGTCCGTACTTCTTCAAAAACGATGATGGCCAGAACGTTACAGTCAATGGTGATAGGTATAAAGCTATGATTACAACTTTTTCATTCCTGAATTGAACAACCATGATGTCCAGGAGCTGTGGTTCCAACAAGACGGCGCAACATGTCACACAGCTCGTGCCACAATCGATTTATTGAAAGACACGTTTGGTGACCGCCTAATTTCACGTTTTGGACCTGTGAATTGGCCTCCAAGATCTTGTGATTTAACACCGCTGGACTACTTTCTGAGGGGCTATGTAAAGTCATTGGTGTATGCGGATAAGCCACAAACCCTTGACCATTTGGAAGACAACATTCGCCGTGTTATTGCCGATATACGGCCACAAATGTTGGAAAAAGTCATCGAAAATTGGATGTCCAGATTGGACTACATCCAAGCCATCCGTGGCGGTCATATGCCAGAAATCATATTTACAATGTAATGCCACAAGATTATCTTGCGGATAAATTAAATTCATGTCAATCGAATAACCCATCGTTGTTTTATTGCAATTTGAAGTTCTATAGCTCTAAAAAAACAATCTTTATATTGAATTTCATTTTGTCCTTTGAAAAATAAACAGAAAACATATATTCACAATTCCTGTGTATTTTAGGAACTACACGAGCTGATATTGAAGAATAACCAAGATCTTATCATAGCAAAAATTGGAAAAGAAAATGCAGAAGCAAATGTCAACAGTTTGCAGTCAAATATTATTCAGTTAAAAGAACAAATAATGAATAATCATCAAGAAAGAGAAATCAGAGAGATTAAGTTATTAGAGAAAATTGGAATTCTCAAGTTAGTCAAAATTTTAATATGCTTTATCATAAATTACATTTATTTATCAATAGCATGGTGAACATGCACTTCTGATTGGGACTGAAAGACTGCCAGAGAAATTTTTGTTACCTTGCATGTATCATTTCAATGTTGGATGAAAAATTAAAAGTGTTGTGGGATACAGAAACAAAACCTACCCCGCATAGTCTGTTGCCATAACTTGGACAAATTCTTGGCGTCTAAAAGAGACGGAATAAAATTAAAATATATCAATATCTTATAAATGTATCACTTAGAAGATCATTAAGTTTTCTACAGTGTGATAATAATAAGCATTGAACTGATTAATCATCTCAATTTCAGGGAACAAATACAACACTTCGAAAAAGAAACAAAAAATGTAAATCATGACACAATAAGTAAACTTCAAGAACAAATTAATAAGTTGACCATATCGGAGGTGAGAAATGAGAAAATACTATTGATATTTTGAAACGAGAACTTTTTTTCTTCAGAACAAACTAATGGAACTTAATAATGAACTGAAATCTAGAGTGTCCTCTCTCCAACAGGAATTAGATACAAGTGAGACTGTGCAGAAGGACTTCGTTCTTTTAACACAAAATTTACAGGTAAAACTAATAATTTTTATTGAAATTATTCAAAATCGTTAACAGGTTAATGTTTGAAATTCTTATTAGGATAAATATTACTTATACTCACCTTCTGTATATCCATTTCGTTTACAGTATTTAATTTTAAGTCATTTACGATCATCCTATTTTAAGACAAGTACAAGTTTTTTTCCTTCTCATCAACTTAGATTTGAAATATTCTCATTCAGCAATTTTTTTCCATCATTTGAAGAAAAATTTCATGAATATTGTTAAATTATTCCTGCATTTTTTGTTCATTTTCAGGTGCAGTTGGAGAGGATTAGAGACTCTGATACTCAAGTACGATGGCAACATGAAGAAGATGTAGATAATTGTCCCTCGTGTCATTCTAGTTTCAATAATACAAAAAAGAAACAACATTGCAGGTATGCTTTTTTCAATTTCCATTGATTATTCTTGCCCGTATTTAGATATGCCTTTCATATATGAAAGATTTACGAAATTATAATTTTAAGTATGCAGGTAATAAATAGATAGATAGATAGATAACAGTCTTTATTTCAAAGCATGTACAGCACAACTACAACTTTGCTACACACACAACAAAATAGTGTCAACAAAAACTGTAAAAATACTTCCTATTGTACATCAAAATACTCGAGTAGAGAGTAGGGCTCTAATTCAATGAGCATTTCTTTTACTTTCTTTTTATATAAATTGAAATCATTAATTCTCTTGATTTCATCAGGTAACCTTTTATATTCTTTAATACACATGTATGAAGGATGTTTTTCTGTTAGTGTCAACCTATGCTTAGGGTAATTGAAATCCAGAGTTCTCGTCTCATATTTATGGCCTGACACATGTATAGCAAAATTGGCCTTGTTTCTGAAGAAATAAATTAGGCATTCATACAAATAAATACCATAAACTGTCAAGATACCATTTTTTTTAAACACTCCTCTACATGAATCGAGAACTCCTAATTTAGACAATGATCTTAAAATTCTTTTTCGTATGACAAATAATTTTTGCACCTCTGAACTAGAACCCCAGCATATAATACCATTCACATACACATACATAATACACTGACTCAAAATTTGCATAATATACTATCTTCAAAGTGTTATAATCTAAATAATTTGACAATAAACGAGAGCCATATCCTATTTTACAAAGCTTTCCTGATAAATAATCAATATGACAAGTCCACTTTAAGTATTGATCAATGTTAACACCCAAAAATTTCGTTGACTCTTCAAGTTTTATATTTAATCCATAAATTTAAACATTATCATTTTTACTTTTAACAGACCTCTGAGTGCTGAATAAAATTACTTCAGTTTTTTCATCGTTAATCATCAACTTGTTAGCAGTGAACCAAAATTTTAACTGTTTGAAAGCCAATTCCGCTCTAGTTTCCAGATCTTCAAACTCTTCATTCCCCAGAATGACATTGGTGTCATCTCCAAAACATGTTATTGCATCGAAATAATCCCTTTCCAATGTACACAGATCATTAATAAAAATAATAAATAAAACAGGGCCTAGAACACTTCCCTGTGGTACACAAAATTTCTATTCTGCAAACTTAGATTTATAGTCTTTCCCGTTGTTAATGAAAAATAGGAATCAATCCAGTCCTTTACACAACCTCTCAGACCTATTTTTTCTAATTTCACTGAAAGGAACTGTCTAAAAAGGCAATCATATGCATTAGTTAAGTCTAAAAATATTCCTAGTCCTAGTTTATCTTCTTCAAGTATTTTAATTATTAATTATAAGTATTATAATAACTAACACATTTAAAATAGGTGAAAAATTACGAAAGTTCTCGGACAACAAACTTCAGCAAAATTTTAGGTGGCCAAGTTGAGTGTATAATATACCACCCGACATATTATGTTGAAGTGAATTACAAATTATCCAATTTCAACCAAAATTAAAATATTTCATGTATTTGGTATATTAACGTGTTAAGTCCAAAAGGAATACAACGGTAATAGAATAAAATATTGGGCTCATTTCTGACAGATGTCTGGCACAATCACACTATGCTATTTTGACCTTCATTTAAAAGCTAATTACAGAGCTGCAAACCTTGGAAGTTACTTTTGGAGTTTTTTTTTCTCATAAATATTTGACAGATTAATATCACATTTTCTATATTGATAATATAAATATATATATATATATATATATATATATATATATATATATATATATATATATTCTTTTGATAATATAAATAATTCTATAAAACATGTGCAATTGGAAAAACCAGTTATAAACTGTTATACAGTTTTGACCCTAATTTGAGTTATACCACGTTAAATAAATAAAAATTGGTTGGGTCATGCGCATTTTAAGCTGTCACACTCTGGCTCAGAAATAGACACGAAAAAGAAGTCTGAAAGTACTGTAACAATTTCATAGCTTTTCCCCCCCGATGGTCGCTGAAAGGTGGAGTCAGGTGTTATGCTCAGATCCTTCAACATACTCTCACAAAGCAGTTTCACAAAGACTTTTATCTCTTTTAGTAAAGGTGTTAACACTACATTTTTTCAAGTTCAGTTTAAGTTTGTTTAACTCACACCAATTGGAAAATATACTCAAATCTGTCTGTAAATGTAAAGTATCATCATAAGAAGAAATTTAAGTCAAACAGTTCTTTAATTTTTGGAAGAAACCTTTGTATGGCACTAATTCTTTTTGCAAGAAAATTTATCATTTTTGTTTATATCACTTTGAAAATTGAAAGGTTTTTCAATCGTTTCTCAATTATTTAGATGATTTATACCTTCTCATGTATTTCAATTTGAAAATTCAGAATATAAATATGTAAATGGAAATACGTACATATTACCAAATAAGAAAGCGACAAATGACTATTGGTTTGAAGGAGTGTTTTAAAAAATTGGTAATTCCATCTAATGAAAAAATTTTGAAATTCATCATTGAAATAATTGAGATGCGATTGAAAGAACTTTCGATTTTCAAGGTGATGTAAAACAAAAACTATGTTTTTTTTTTAAATCAGTTAAACTGCCAAACGAAGGTTTCTTCCAAAAGTGAAAAAAGCGATCGAGCGATTTACGCACAGAATCAAAATGAATCTGCACTGAAGAACCAAGTGAGAAAAGATGGTATACACCCTTAAATTAATTTTGAGAGCGGAAATTTTGAAATCGGAGACCAAACATTTTTTCCATTTTTTTTTTAATATGTATTACATTGAAATCCATTCGAATAAAAGGTAATAATATATTCCTCAAAAATCAGGTATTCCCTTCAGGTGTAATACTTATGTTACATGACATTTTTTTTACCAATAGAACCTTTTTTAATTGAACTTCTGCAGATGTGTGTTAGTAGCCAGCCTCTCGCCTTATATCATGCTGCGAGGAGTCTAGAAGTCATCTTTCATTATAGGCTGTGTTAAATTTTATTCTATATATATTCAATTTTGAAGAGTGCATTTCATTGGCTGAGACTGGTTTATGGGTGTCGTCATTTCTTGACTTTCAATATCAGGAAACACTCAGTTGAGTCATTTATAATAATATCCCTTTTTGACGACTGTGATGTGGTTTATAGACCCTGCATCAGTGCCTGTGTCAGTAATCGTATAGTTTGTCTGGAACTGGTGTTGTCTATTCATCTTCGATTTGAGGATCATTCGTGAGTTGGAATGGCTGAGGGTGAATTTTTTTTTTTTTTGTCATTTATTGCATACAATCTACTCATTACAGGTATTAAGTAATTGTGATAAGAGAGACAACATGAGAGTGAAATGTCCAGTGACATTTCTACTCGACTTGCACTATTTTAGTGTTGTGGAAGATCTTCGGGCCATGTCTTCTTCAGTCTTCTGATTTGTGGTCCTTCCATGTAGAGGTTTTGTACTAGATCATTTGAGTGACCTTGTATTCGATTTTGGTATCTGGATGAAGTAGATTCTATAACGTCGTTGATGTAAGGGATCTGTAAGTCTTCGTGCAGTCGTTGGTTAGTGACGTACCATGGTGCATTTGCTATTAAGCGGAGAGTTTTTGACTGGAACCTTTGGATAATTTTCCTTCTGGATGGCTTCGCGCAACCCCACAGTTGAATTCCGTAAGACCATATTGGTTTGAGAGTTGCCTTGTACACTGTCACTTTGTTCTGCATGGTCATCTTCCATTTTCTTCCCAAAAGCCAATACATCTGTCGGAGCTTCATGTCTAGTTGTTTCCGTTTTGCTTGCACGTGCTTCTCCCATGTGAGCCGTTGGTCCAGATGCATACCCAGGTATTTGACCTCAGTCTTTTTCGGCAAGGAGACTCCATTCAGGGTTACTCTGGGACAGGCGTTGTCTCTTAGGGTGAAAACTACATTTACTGATTTGCTCTGGTTCAAAGTTATCCTCCATGTTTTGTACCAGTTGCTGAGTTGGTCTAGGTGTAGTTGGATATTTGTGGAGGACAGAATGGGATCGTCATTGGATGAAAGTATTGCAACGTCATCAGCAAATGCGGCGATAGTTGTGACGGGAGTTTCCGGTAAATCAGCAGTATAGAGCGGAGCTTCGGGTGGTCACGAGCGGAGCTTCGGGTGATGGTGGGACTGCTGACGGGGCACTGTCGGTACAAACATCATTTGTACCGTATGGGTAAGTCAGCAGACGAGATTTGCAGGCTCTGTGGATCGGAAGTAGAAACTTCTGAACACTTGATATGCAAGTGTCCAGAGCTGGGTGGCCTAAGAACCATTCACATGGGCAAGCCGGTCCTGGATACCAGAGAGGTAATGGCCAAGGCCCCTAGGGAGGTTGTCAATTTTATTAACGTCGTTGACGACCTCCCTGGGTTTCTATGAGTGAGTAGGGTAGTGAACAAAAGATCTGCATGGTCGCAGTTCCCGGAAGGCTCACCGAAGCAAAACGACCCCAGTTCAAATAATAATAATAATAGAGAAGATACAAAAACGGTCCCAGTACACTTCCTTGGGGTACACCAGATTTGATTGGGAAATACCCAGATAGTTCGTTACTGAACTTAACAGAGTAGTATCTGTCAGAGATGTAAGATTTCAGAATGGGATAGTAATTGTGATTTAAGTTCTTCTTGATCTTGTATAATAGGCCTGCATGCCACACTTTGTCAAACGCCTGGGAGACATCCAGGAATACGCCGTTTCAATATTGCTTACTCTCTAAAGAATTTGAGATGACGTAGACTATCCTGTGTGCTTGGTGTGACGTTGACATCCTTTGACGGAAACCAAATTGGTAGTCAGGAAGAAGATCTGTTGTCTCATGGTCTTGATGTATCCTTTCCAGAAGTATTCTCTCGAATAGTTTTCCAGGGATTGGGAGAAGACTTATGGGCCTCTGTATGATGCTGGAGAGTGCGCAGGTTTGCCATTTTTGTGAATCATCATCACATGGGCGTATTTCCATGTGATGGGGAAGTAACCCAAATTCAGCATGCGGTTATATATGGTGGTTAAGAATACTATTGCTTTTTTCGGTAAGTTTTTCAGGATTTGTGCAGTTATTAGGTCATGACCTGGAGCCTTCTTATTTTTCAGTTTACGTATTTCGTATTTGACTTCCTTAGGACTTATAGGTCTTATGGGAAGTGATAACTGGCATGGCGCATCAAGGAATTCTTCGACTTCCATTTCGAATCCTGGTATTGGCTTTGGCTCTTCAAATACTGTTGATAGGTGCAATGTAAAGGCGTTTGCTTTCTCCTGATGGGATCGTGCCCAGCCGTTCTCTGTTCGTATTGGTGCACTGGAAGTTGTTGGTCTACTGAATTTTTTCGTGGCTCTCCACAGGCTGTGATCTGTGGTAGTCAATTCTTCTGTATAGTGTTCAAAAGAGGAGTTTTGTACATCTCTTAGTGCTTTGGATAAGTTTCGTGACATTCTTCTGTAGTGATGGAGATCAGTAATATTGCGTGACCGCTGCCATACGCCTCTTGCTCTTCTTTTTTCAGATATTAATTGCCGTATGTGTAGAGGAGTACTGCTATCATTGGAGATTTCTCTTTCGATCCAGGGGGTAGCTTGCCATGGTGCTTGTTGTACGGTTTCTGTAAAGTGCTGTACGGCTATATCAATCTCTATGGGTTCTTTCATCGAGAGGTTATTATCCAGTTTTTCTGTGATATAGTCTTTGAAGTTATTCCATCTAGTGAACTTCGTAACCAATTTGGGTGGGGAATGGTCAGAATCCAAGTCATAGCTGGTCTCCAGAAGGCAATTTTGTCTAGCGATGCCATTAACTACAAAGAAGTCTAGCAGATCTGGTAATCTTCTTGGGTCCGTTGGCCAGTACGTAGGCTCCCCATTCGAAAGATGTTTGTAGCCTTTGTCGTTTAGTGCCCGAAGTAAGTTACGACCTTTTGTAGTGGTTAGTCTAGAACCCCAGTGAGTATGCTTGGCATTCCAATCGCCACCTACAATAAATCTATGCCCAATAGTGGCGAAGAACTCTTTGTATGTGTCTGTCGATATGATATGTCGTGGTGGGCAGTACACTGATGCTATGTTGATGTGGCCAGTACTGGTTCTTATTGATACCGTTGTTGCTTGAATGGGATCTGTTTGAAATTTTTCTTGTTCATAATGACATATAGAATTTTTGATAATAACAGCTGAGCCTCCATGAGCTGTTCCATCTGGATGTATAGTGTGGTAGACTGAATAGTATGGAATCGAAAATACTGTTCGGCTGGTGAAGTGAGTTTCAGAGATCAGTAGGACGTCAACCTTATTGAGATCTAGGAAAGTTATTATTTCTTGTCTGTGGTTTGCTAATCCGATGGCATTCCAAATCGCAATTCTGAGAATCTCATTAGCCCTGTTCGGCATTATGGAAGTTTGTTCATTACGGTGGTGAGCAGATTCAGGATCATGCTGTTCTGGTTTAGTAGCTGTGAAAACATATTTTTGAATTCTTCAAGGAAACTCGATAGTTGATGACTTAGTTGGGATAGGGGTAGCTCTTGATTCACATTTGAGAGTAGGTTCGTGGAGATTGGTTGTTTGGTTGCAGAGGTATTGTTGTTGTCTCAATGTTAGTGGATGATATATTTGGACGGCTATTTGGGGCACGGTTGTTATTTCTTGAATTTCTTTGCATGAGATCTTTGTACACTTGGCATCCTTTATAGTTGGCTGGATGATCCCCATTGCACAGGGCACATTTTGCAGGAGTGTTCTTGGTTTTTTGGCAAGTTTTCGAATCGTGTTGGTCGCCGCACTTAACGCAATACACTGTACAATGCCTCGTTTTTTTCTGGGTGGTTCTATAGTGACCTTAGTGCTGTATATGTATCGAAGATCATATATGGTTTTATTGTTTTGATGGGGTTCGAGGTCAACGAAGAACATAGAGAGTGGTTCTTTTGTCACCCTATGTTGAACATTTAAAATATTCTTCACTTTGTGTCCAGCTTGTAAGAGTTCTTCTTTGATTTCATTTATTGGCACTGAGTGATGCAGATTTCTGATGACCACTCTGTAGGCCCTCTCTTCTCTTATTTGGTAGGTGTGATGGATAATATCCTCATTCCTCAAATAAGTGGAGAGTTTTCTGTAGGAATCCAACGAGTGTGTGCTGATTTTGATTTTGTCGTTAGCCAGTACCCTAGTATGAAATGAATCTTTATCAATTATACTTGCAAAGGTGGTGATCATTGCTTTGTAATCAGCAACATCGTAGACAAATATTGGCGGTGGAGTTGGTGCCTTGTTTTCTTTTTTGTCCTTATCATTATTGTCACTGGGAGATGTTGTTTGTAGCGATTGTAGCGGTGAGAATCTGTTTGATGTTGGTGTTGGAGGTGGACTGGGTGTTTGTGTGGGTGATCTCTTACGTTTCTTTGCTGTCTGCCATGTGTGTTTGTTACTTGTTTCCGGTTCTTGATCCGGATTCATAGTGGAAGAGGTGGAAGTGAATAAGCAATCCATAATGTTGTTTATGCTTTGAGCAGATGAAGAAGTATGCTCATCCAGTGAAAAACCTTGAAAAGCATGCTGGTTTTGTTGGATTATTATGTTGGGTAATAACCCAGAATTTTGGTCAGAGGACATAAATGTTCTCGGTGTATGGACATCTTTAGATCATCAGCGAGTCTTATCTACTTGCCAGGTGTTGTTTGCACTTTGTGATAATATAATATTTATCCTCTTTTTTGATGGTGTTTATTTCCGCGTTTCCGCGGAAATGAACGTTGAATGCGAGATTTTTCTCGACGATGTTCAAGATTTTGTCCTTACACACAGAATAACAAGTTTTTTGCTTTCAAAAATGACTGAATGCTCATGGGATATCGACTCGCGAATTCCAAGAGAAAAATGAAGGAATTTCGATTGATTCAGACCCTTATTCTATAGAGAACTATGTGCGCGTATGGTACATGTTGTATATATTTTGAATTCTGGGGTTGATTTCTCTTTCTATTGGGTTTTTTTTATATGAAATTATTTCATTTAATGTTTTTTGACTCTACAGGCCGAAATGTACTATTCTTTTTTTTTCAAATGATAATACCCAATTTATATCATACTCATAATTTCCATGAAATTCCGATTACGAAATACCCCACTTGTCATAATTTATTTGGAGTACTTTTTGACATAGGCCACTTTTTTCCACAAATTTCATGGATATAATTGTTTAAACTAGGGATCATATCTTGAAAACCGTTCAATTGTATGATTTTTTTTTATCAAGTTCTCGAAAAGTTTCCAAGTCTTCTGGAAATTTACAGATCACTCTACACGTGTTCTAAACGAAACTGCAATTTTTTCAAAAATGACCTTAAAAATTTCTATGCCATTTATTCAAATGGCAGGCTGAATTTTTTTTTGTCTGTCCGATACCCTAGTGGGTAACTCCACCTCAGCTTGGTTTGTCTAACATTTTAGTCTTTATCATTGTCTTTTGTACAGGGTGGGCAAATAAGCGAGGTAAGCGGCTATATCTCAGGATCCACTCATCGTAGAGACTTGCGGTAAAAAAATTTACCACTAAAGTATACAAGAGAGCACATTGGAAATTGTTTTGAAGTTCATACCTCTACCGCTAAGGGGCGTAATAGCTACCGTCGAGTAGAAAAATGAATTTTACTCGAAAATGTTTGATATGAAGTTGAAGAAAAAATATCATCACTCTAATCCTTGGAAAATTCTCTATCTTTTTGAATTGTCACTGTCGATTTTACGACATCAAATAAAGGTAGGTGAAAGGGAGAAATCTGACTGATTGAAACGCCTGTACATTTATTGAAAACAAGGTTTTTTATTTTATATAACTTCAAAAATTGGAAACACTTTCAAAATATATATTTTCTTTCAAGTATTTCGTTTGTTGATCAATAATTAATTTATTTTTCAGAATCAATGAAAGCTGTTTATTAAATGCTGTTTGAAATATTTGACATTTGCTAATATTCAATTATTTAATATTGGTATTTGTTTTCCAGGCATTGTGGTCGGATATTTTGCCAACAGTGTTTAAAAAAGGAAATAAAAAGTGGACCCAATAATCGTGTTTCCATAGTCTGCAATGTTTGCCATACTTTACTAGACCACAACTCAGCTCCCTATTTCAGTGAAGCACCGCCGCCTACGTAATTGTAAATTGTATCAAATTTAAATAGTAATTGTAAATGTTAAAACTCAAAGATAAGTTCTTAATTCAAATAACTTTGTGTGTTCAAAAATGGATATTCCATCAGTTCTCTCAAGTACTGAGATTACATACCCCTTAGAGATTTTAAATTTTAATATACGTGACATGAATGAACATGTGATAACTTTAACGTTAAAAGGTATATAGAGTAGGCAATATTCCGGATTAAGAAACTTCCAGGTAGCATTTGATTGAGAGTTAATTGTATAAAAAATTTCTGCATAATTGGGTTGTTTTATGATGGTATTCAATGTTTCTTCACTTCATGAATACATTTTATAATAACTCAATATCTTAAATGCTTTGGAGATTTATTGCTCATGTGATTAACCAACCGTTCATGCAAGAAATGTTCGAAACAGTACAATTATTACAGATTGGTGGTAAATTTTTTCTGATGTTATCATGAGCTGCAGAAAGTAGTAATTTTATAATGAGATTATAAGGTCTTTTCCACTTGAAGAATAAAGTGTTATTTGAATTTTAACCAGATTCATTGAAAGTAATTAAAACATTATGAAACTTTATAAAATATCAATGATTGATTTTTTAAATTTCATCCATATCTTTGATTCATACACTATAGTAATATATTAATAATAAATAATTACAATATTCCTATTGAGGTTTCTTTTTCATACCCAAATTCTAAACCAGCTACTTTTTAGAAATATTCAGTTCTCCCAATAAGTTCTTATCAATATAATTTGAAAACTCATTGTAGAAAAAGCTGAATTCAGAAATCTTAGGCCCAGTTTCACCAAACAGCACTTGATCCCAGATTGATTAAACTCCGCTTGTTACTAAAGCAGGCTTAACAGTGTTTTCTGTTTCACCATGCATCAACCCGTCCGAAGATGATCGCGATTAAATAGTCAGACCATTTGGCAACGTTGTGAACAAACAGTTATAATAGTGTTCTGTATCGTATTAGCAGTGATGACCACCATTGGCGCTAGGTGTCAGGTGTCATTCATTCATAACTCATAACATTTCAAAACATTTGTCATCTTGCAAACAAAAAACAAAGTTAATTTTTGCCGAAAATGTCGAGTGATGTGCTTCGAAATATCGGAAACTTGCAAAAGTTAAAAAGAAATTATCCCATTTCACAAAACCACACATTCTGGAAAAAAAACTATATAAGTAATTTTATTAACTTATTTATTTTTATTAACAAGTTTAACTGCTTCTTAAATAATATTTCAATCAAACATATCAATAAATTATTCTTTGCAATAAATTTCATAAAACACAAAAACAAAGTTTACGTGTATTTTAAATGGGAAATATTGAGCCTATACATATAGTCATATTTTGATAAAATTGACCCAAAAATTAGAAATTTCCGGAAAAATAATTACATAGACAAGAGTCCCATACTGATAAATAATTATTAATCTCAACTTGAAAGGTTATAATCCTCCAAAAATGGCCGATTAGGGCTAAATCGCGATTGGTCGATTAAATGGCGCTTTGGAGTGTGGTGAAACGCTACATTACATTAATCGTGATCTAAGGCCTCACTTAAGAGCTAAGTCAAGATTAAAGCATTTGGTGAAACTGGGCCTTAAAGGCTTGCAATAAAAATCATTTTAAAAAATATTCATTTTATTCAATTGAAGTTCTCATAAATAATATTTATCACAGCACTTTTATAAAAGTTTAATCATTGTTTTAATATAATATATCTCAAGTTTGACGATTTTTTTTAAGGAATCGAATGTTACCTTCTTAGTTATTTTCCATTTTGTTCTGAACATCAACCAAAATGCGTTTCTGTAAATTTGGATTTCCTTGGGGCCTGATCGGTATGTCGAACAATTATATGATGTGCTAAAATATCTGGATTTGTTGATTGAAAGAAACAGAAGGAACATTTTGGAACTGAGCCTTTCAGTGTGCCTTTTCCATATGATTTCATATGTTTTTTATTATGATCAGTCAAACATTCTCCATCAGATGAAAAAAATTCACAAAAATTGCATTTGAAGTCTTGAATGGATTCAATAGGGATGAGATTATGAGCTTTTGTATGTTGCGAAAACAAAAATTCATTGAAGGTATAAAAAGTGCACTTAGGTTGGGGACATGCTCGGGTTTTTTTCTTTTTGAATTTTGGACAATCATGACAATTCGCTTCAAATTCATGATTCATAATGTGAAGACATATGTTGCATCTATATAAACGGTTACCAGCTCGATTTTCCACAACAGTAATGAAAAATTTCTTTTTAATGGATGGATACGATTTCCTGAAAATGAATAAAACAAAGCTTGTCAGAAACTTCAAATGAAACCTCTAGTATAATGAAATTAAAGTGCATTAAATTCTTAGATTAGGTTGCAAAATATTTCTAGAAGATTTTTAATCATTAGATGAGAGGTGAAATACTTAAAGATATAAGAGATCTCTCCATAAATGAAATCACTGAATGATCCTTTTACACCTCATAATATCAGGTCAGAATTTGAATTTCATCTCTAATAATTTTCATTGATATTTCTCAATAGAAAGGACCACTAATATATTCATATATAGACTTACCTATTCAGAGGAACAAAAGGATACCAGGAACAATATTCATCTTCTTTGATATGATTAAATATAAAACCTCTCAATAGCTTCCAAGCTGAAACAAATTTTTGATTTATTGGTCATGATCTTTGATTAGTCTAAGAAATAATATTTAGTCAAATTTGACCCATTAATGGATTTAACCGGGGCATTCAAGATCCAAAACCTCCTCTGAGAATTTCAAGTTTGTAGGTCTTTCTGTTCGAGAGTTATCATCTCTTAAAAGAATCAGGATTTGGAATTGTACTATGACTGGCTGTGTTATAATAGATTAACGTTGAATATAGATAAAACTGTATATATGATTATTAAACAAAAAAATAAGAAAAGATGTGATATAGAAATAAAAATCAATGATACTGCTTTAAAAAAGGTTGAAGAGTACAGATATTTGGGTTTGCTGATTGACGATAAGCTGTCTTGGCGGTTTCATATAGAAAAACTGAAAAACAAACTTGCTCCAATGATAGGTGCTGTAAGGAGATGTGCCAACTTCCTAAATGATCGTGCCAGAAGGGTGATATATGAAAGTTTTATAGCGTCACAACTTAGATACATGATAGTTTGTTGGGGAAACGCACCAAAATACCTAATGGAGCAGATCCAACGGTATCAAAACAGAGCAGTCAAGGCAGTGTACGCATTAGATTATTTTACATCGACAGACAGCCTATACACTAATACATCAATATTTAACATTGAAAAAATGAGAGCTTATGAACAAGTCAAACTAATATATAACATCAAAAAAAATTACCTAAAAACACAAACTAAATTGCAACTTGTTAATGAATGTCACGCCTACCCCATCAGAACACAGAATCAACTTAGAACCAATTACAGAAGAACTGTGAAATCACAAAATACGCCCATCTATAGGAGCATAATGACTTATAACTCGGTTCCTGTGACTGACTCAAACAATCCAAAGAAGATGTGCCGTAATCTAAGAGAATACCTAGAACTTAATTAACCTCAATATTGTAATTGTTTGTTTTTTTTTGTTTTTTTTCGATAGAAGTGATTTGTTAATTTAGATTTGTTATATGAGTTGAAGCCTTGGTACCAGTACACCTGTACTGATTTAAGGTCAGAAAAATAAAGTTTATTATTATTATTATTATAAATATGACAAACAGATTCCGATATATATATATATATATATTTCTCAAAAAAAAATTCTAATAGTAGTCTCCTATGGAATATATCCTTATGTTATGCATGAATATTCGTTTCAACTATTTTGCAACTGATTACTAAATTTCAATTCACTGAGAAAACAAAATTTTATATGGATGTAAGAATAGTACCTATGTATATCCAGAAACTTGGAGGAAGCCAGAATGTATTGATTAAGGGTTGTCTAAATTGCAAGCAATTTATTAGGAGCCAGGGTATTTATTGCCTAACAGTACTTTTAAATAAACCCTGATATTATAGCAGATCGTTTCTGAAACCAGAATGTGTAGATTTGGTTGTTTCTATTGGCTAATTAATAATAATGTTCCACCGTAACCCGATTTAGTTATTTTCATTGTCACTTCTTTATCAAATTTCTAATTATTCACATAGAACAGTGCGGTCCGTAGGTGGATTAATAAAATTAATTGATTTTGGCCAAAATGATAATGGGCTGTTCCCCTAGAACAAGGGAGCAAAAATAAAATAGTACTTACGTGAAATATCTCGTTGCTTCTTATTAATTACAAATTGTTCAAAAGCCGATGAAAATTTTATTGGGCTATGCTCTGAAACTTGGTTTTCAACTTGATTGACTGTAGTGAGTCTAACTTTTTCAAATATGTCATCATTTGAATCATTAGATCTCTTCAATGAATTTGAAATGGTGTTCGTGTGGTTATTACTATTGAATTGCAAAAATAATGAAAGATTTTCCTCCAACAATTCTTTAGATTGCGTTTTCATATAATGAGAACTAGTTGAGTTCGATGATTCATCAGCAAATACCATATCAACACTATCTGTATCACTCTCTGTCTTTTTTTCTGTATTGATAGTATCAAGTAGAATGCCCCCTTCATTATTCTCAAACAATTGACTAACTACTGCCATATTGATTTCGATTGTTGGATTTGTTGCTATATCTTCATCGCCGTTTTCTGCAAAAATAAATAACATTCCTTCAAAACATCCCATGACATTTTAAATTATTGAATCTTTCATAACAGGTGAAACAAGTCATGTGTTGATCAAACTTAGTCCCTCTATAAGATAATAACCACAATACTTTAAAAAGTTTAACTTCCTTACAGAATGAAAACTTAATTATTTTCATTATTAACTATCTAGGTTGTCAATAATGAGGGTTCTTGCAAGAAAAGAAGTTGCTATGTTCTCGATTCATTATTTCCAATAACAATTTGGAATCGTTTTTCATTTCAAGTTTTGGAATGTGTAGAATCCATGTATCAAATAAAGAAACACTACAAATTTTACATTATGATTTATTATTTCCTCATAGAATATCTCAGTGAGCGAAAAGTATTATGTGGTCGAGTTTCTGAACGAATCCTTAGGACTGAGATTTTGAAACTGTATCGCGTACAGGTTCTTGCCTCTGCGATCAATGTTTATGTTTAATAAACTATTATTATTATTATTTATGAGTAATTGAATTCTTATCTTATGTTTTTATCCATATTGTTTAGCACACAGGTGTGATCAAAATGTCAACTATAGTAACAAATTTATGAACTGCAAGAAGTGTTTTTCATAATTTATCGAATGTAAGAGAAAATGTTAAACAAAGACAATAAATAGTACAGTTAAGAAATTAATGGTAGCCAATTTAAACATTTTAAAACAAGGTATGAATGTAGCACCTACGAAGGTAGTGCAGTTTTTTGAAACTTTGATGAAATTTGGTTGTAGACCCTAGCTAGAGACAATCATACTAGAAGGATACTATGACACAATGTACCAAAAGTACAGTAACAAAAATGAAGATTCACAGAGATAGAGGATGAACATATTCTTTCATTCCAAATTGGAGTTTCAATATTTGTGCAAGGGAAGAGAGGAAAACGTTTTTACTTTCCGTTATATAGTAAGTCTCTGTTTGACTTTTGGCATTTTTTATGCTTTTCTTTCACACTGATATTACTTCTTGTGAAAAAAACTTTCCAGCACTCTATATAAATGAATAAACTACGGAGGGTCCTAGGTAATCTCTCAAGAAACCCATTTTAATTATTTACTTATTATTGTGTGTATATTCAGAAATTTGAATATAAGCAACTAATTTTTTCAATTTAATATTTTACTTACCACTTATATTACAAACATCTAGTTTTTCATTACCCTGTTTTTGAGATCTTCTGTGCTGAACTAGATCTAATACTTTTTTCGTTGTCCATCCATTCAAAACAACATTGTCCCTAGATAATTCTTTACTCTTTATTTCAGCAACCACTGCACTTTCTTCTTCTGTAACTGGATGAAAAACAAATGAATCATTATTGCTTTTCTTCAGTTGAACATGCTCAATATTGTTACTAATGTTACTATCATGAAGGTTTTCATTCCTTGAATCACCTGTAGATTTTATTATTGAATCTGGTTTAACATTTCCAACTTGATTTTCAAGGCACATCTGATGCAGAGCATTGAATGTTTGAATGAATTGCAATAACTCGGCAAATGATCCTCAAAAAACTTTTTGAATATTTCTTCAAAAAATTCTTACATGAATAATAGCTCTGGTTAGGTTATTTATTCCTTGATTATTTGAGTTAATGATGTCATTTGCATTGGGAGTTAATATTTTTTGTATGTATCGTGGAAGATAAATTTGATTTCCATGATAAATAAAAATAACATCTTCTGTATAACTCTCTTTGGAATATATACGATATGAGAGAACTCTCCTTCTTCAGATTAACAAAATTTTACAAATGTTTAAACTGTCCTAATCCTAATAAAATTTGGTGTAAAGTTTGATTGCTATACCCTTGCTTGAGAACACAATTGACAATTGAAACAAAACTAATTTTCCAGAGTTTGGTAACACAATTGGAAACTACTTTTATTGCCATGAGGGTTATATAACATTATTACCACATAGTTTTTTTAGTTTCAAAGTGGATATTTGAAATTTGGATTCATATTTCAAAAAAGAAGTTTTTAAATATTAAACCATAGTGTAAATTTGCAGTATTTCTTTTAGTTTTTTCATTCAATCTGAAGTTTCAAGATGGAAACCCCAAGTTTTGAAACCTGTAAAAATCAATGAATAAACCTACTTGCATTGTTTTGCAGCTGTGATGCTTCTATTTCATTGAGGGATGTGACATCTACAATTTTTGGGAACCCTAGTTCTTCATCAGAATCATATATTTCAATAACATCTGATTTTAAAGAATTTATTTTGAATGTGCTGCCACTCTTACTGTGTTTAGATACTAATATGATGTTTTGAGGTATAAGATCATCTTCATTTGCAGAAGTAGCATTCATCAATTCAATATTTTTCAAACTTCTTGGGTTATTGCCCTCTGGTACTTCTTCTGGTGTATCACGTTTTAATTCATCCTCATCTAGAATTAAATATTCCTTTTAAATATGAAGAATTTTTCAAGAGGGATATAATTTTAATGTGTCATTATATGAAGGCAATATGAGTATAACGACGTCTAAAGTCAAGTACTGCAATATGCAGAATGGTTACTATTTTCCTTTATTTCTAATCTATTTCAGTTTGTCAAAAAATGAATTGGGTATTCAGGAAAAAACGAGATCACTGTAGGCTAAGAAAATTCCGTATGGCTTCGCCAAGATGCATAAAATTCATGATATCGACATTTTCTCACTAATGCCCATTAAACCGTCAAAAATTCATGCCTAAAAGTGTTATTTAGACTATTATCGCTAGAATCGATTTTTCCATAATTGATAAATTGACGATAATTTCGGAATACAATACAATATCTGCAGAAATGTTTCAAAAAGAGGTCGAAGATTTCAAGGCCATTCGCTCAGCAATACACAATACTTATTATTTTCATTTTCAATAAAGAAATGTTATTTTATTTATTTATTTACTTCTTTATTCTTGACCTCTAATACAGTACCAGTACTGGTGACAAGGCCTATTTAACAATATACAAAAAAATAATACTATAAAATATTCAAAACAACAACAAAGTTAAACGAATTCAATTCAATATATTCCAAGGGAGCTGAAGTCAATTGTCATTTTTATTGAATATTATTAGAACTCTTAATAAAGGGGAGAAATACATCTGAAGAACTGTTTCGAAAAAATATAAGCACTCGCAAATGAAGATTTGTCCAGCTAAATACCTTTTAAGACTTAGCTTAAAAGAATCGAGAGAGTTTTCGGAATATCTCTGTTGAAACACGGTTCCAAAACTGCGGAAACTCCATTGAAAAACTAGTGATATGTAAACTGTAAACAAAAGTGTCCCTAGAATACTACCCTGCGTACCCAAACAAACTTGGGGGGGAATAAAAAGTTATAAACGAAAAAAGAATGGTTAATAGTGTCCAATGTCCTTTGAATTTACAGACACTTCATGAGATTGATTTTCACCTGTCGAAGTGTTATCTGCTGTATTCAAACGCGAAAAATTTAAAGATTCGTCTGCATCAATTCTCCTTCTTTTGAAGAAGTTTTCCAAAGAAATTTGCTCACTTATAATAAGATTTCGATTTGTTTTTAAATGGTGCAATGAGTTAAACACGGAATATAATAGAGAAATTTCCTATCATCCACCTCAAACTAATCAACCGAGTATACTAAACCTACTGACCTAACTTTATGAGTGGAAATGTTAATGCAGTAAGTAATGAAATCCAAAGCAAAGATCAGGCGGAGAAGCCCACCAAACTCAACTTAGTCAGCAGTACAGCGAAGTCAGAGGTGTTGAATCCCTTTCTAAAATCTAATAGCACTACATCTGTGAGCATTTTCTTAGCCATTGCTCCATTGATGTCTTCAGTGATGTGGTAGTACTGTGGTAAGCAAAATCCTGACTGGTAAGTAGGGAATGATCATTTAAGTACTTTTAAAAGGGCCAAATTTCAAGGGTAGATCATACAAGTTATTTGCAATAAGCACATGGTCGAAATGTTGATGGTTATTCTTCATAACATTTCTTGATTTCAAGAAATCTTCAAAGTTTTTCCATAAAATCAATTATACTTATTTCAGTTATCCTTATAGCCACATCAAATTCGAAGACATTTGTGAAAACAGCATTAAATTTGCTACAAGATCAGAAGTTTTGTGTGCCAAAAAATTCCTATTGCGCGCTTGGTGAGGAGATGAATATCACGATTCTGAAGTGAAAAAATCAGTCATATTTTTCCAATGGTTTTATCGATGAAAAATTATTAATTATGGACATGTTTTCTTTCCAGAAAAAATTAGCTCATTCAATGCGCTTTCGAATGACATATCAACTTCTGTGCTAGCTGCTTGTCCTGCCCCATAATATCATGGCTTACAAGATAAGGAGTAAGGTCGGGGCTCCTTGGTGTTAACAAGGCCATAGCCAGGGGATGTTAGATAGGGTACGGACTTCCCCTGCAAAATTCTTTCAGAAATATGTAATTCTAATTTCACCGAAAATGCTCTCTCAATTGGGAGTTGAATGGGACTCCTTTTGTTTTATTGCATATTCAGAAGTATTTCAATAGTATAAGGAAAGTATAGTAAGCCAACCGCCGTTTGACGGCAAGGAAATAGTCACCAGGGGTCGCTACTGTAGTTGGATTTCGTGACTACCCAAAGTGGAGAAGTCACTCGATAATAGATAGCGCTAAATCATGAGCTATAGATGGCGCAGATATAATAAGATAATTCATTCAGTGGCGTGGTTGGAAAGGGGTCGCATGACATTGCCAACAATTTTTATGTTATTATTAAGTTACCACTACATTTGAATATTCGAATATTCATTCAAAATATAGAAATCTTCTGACCACTCTATTTCAAATATTTTAGTTCTTCAAAATAACACCGATTTTTTCAGAGGGCTCCACTTTACGGACCAATTTTTGACAGTAAAATTCGAGTTAAACGCGAGTACAACTAGATTGCGCTCAACATCAACAAAATCGAAAAAAGCACTACACTGGCTTACTATCCTTTCCTTATACTATGGTATTTCTTAATTCATTAGTTCATTTGATTTACATTTCCTAAACTATCTTGAGTAGTTTAAGTTATTTGTCATTTCTCGGAAAAAATTACTGTCGAAGGTCTATAAAAAAATTTTTATTTCCCGAGTGCAATGTATATTTTATGTAATCGGTCATTTATTTGCTTCTATACTCTATCAGTATATCACAACCCTAAACTTATTTCATCTACGACTCAATTGCTTATATCCTTCAAAATTCCTTCATTATGATATCTGAAATCGATCAGATTTTAGTTATATTCAACTGCAAGTATCGAATTGGTGGGAAATCACCGTTCTTTCTTGGATTGAACATTTTCAACAACATGAACGAGTATTTAAGTAATATAGGAGCTGGGGAGAATTGGAGCCTACTAAGGAAAAAGTTCAATAAAAGAAAAGTTCATGGATACTTTAGGAAATTTTTATTAGAAACTTAATCTTTATTTATATGACTAGTATTCAATCACAGCGACAATGGTAAATTATAAAGGCATTTGGACATAAATAAACTTTTTTCAAAAAAACAGAATCGCTCCCATTACCCGACTCTGCGGGAAATGAGAGCTATAAATTCCCATATGTGTAATGGGAGCTATTCTATTATTGTCAGCCTCAAAAATTGTTGTTAGTCTGTAATCTCACTTATTCATAAAAATATTAATATAAATGTAAAAGTACAATAACCAATTTAAGGATCTAAGCAAAAAACGCAAAAATAATCAACCGGGCTGTCAGAACCAGAACATTCTTTATGAGCCCATTTACCGCAACCTCTACAACGGTACCATACTTCGTTGCCTTTTCCTGTGTCACAGCAAATAGCACACAATGTGTCTTCTTCTGAATATTCTGATTCATCTTTGCAAAGATTCTCAACGCCTTCTTCAGAACTATCAGTTTCGTCCTCAAAAAGTTTTTTTTTACTCTTTTCATTTTTTCTTTTTTGTTGGTTGTCTTTTTTCGTTTCTTCCCCTTTTCTAAGGTACATTTTAATTCTTTGTTGCTTGTTTCTCCCTTCTTTTTCGTATTTTTTTCAGTTTTTAATTTTTTCTCTGACCGTTTTTTCTCTTTCTCTTCAAACACTGTTTTCATTGGCGTGCTAAATAAGATTTCTGAATGTTGTTTTTGTCGCGAAGCCTTATTTTTGTTCGATATGTTAGGTAATGAATGCTTTGGATGGCCCTTCTTGTGGATCATTAACTACAGATGGACTTGCAGCCTGTTCAATATTAAGTGACTGCTCTTGCAAAACATTCGCCCTGGATGAGAACGTGGTGGCAGAATTCACAATAAGTGAGTCTTGATCTAAATCGACTGACGTAGATAGGTTGGTTACTGGATTCATATAATATCAAATGACTGATTTTGTTCAAAACCACGAGATGTAGACGGACGTGGGTCTAATTCAATAGTAGCTATTTCGGAAATGGGTCTCTCAGACTGAGAAACACCAGCCGAACTGGCTTGCTCATTTACTTGAATTTTATTGTCTTCAATGGCAACAAAATCGTCCTCTGAAAACACAGCAGGATTTATCGGAGAAATTCCTGTGGCTTTGAAACCAGAGATCCCTTTCTCTAAGCTTGCTACTCTGGTATACGCCTTGTTGAACAATCCTGCAATTTCGTATGGTGTAATTTTCCTTGTAAATTTTCTTGTAAATTTCCTTGATTTAATGAACAAGTCGCATTCTTTGTTGTAAGCTTTCTTGAGCGGCCCAAAAAAAGTTACATCCAGAGGCTGAAGCCGGTGTGATGAATGTGGTGGAATCGAAATCATAATAACATTGTTTGCTTCAGCCACTTCCCAAGCTTCTAAAGTACAATGGCTGTTGTGGTTGTCCAAAATCAGCAAAACAGGTTGTTCAGCAGTGGGTTTTGAGTTCTCGATGAAATGACGAAGCCACTTAATGAATATGCTTTCATTTGTCCAACCGTTATAAGAACACGTATAAACAGCTCCAGGTGGACCATCTTTTTCTAGCTTCGGTGAGTGACGCTGTCGGGGAAAAATGAAAAGAGGCGGGATAAAGGATCCTGAAGCGCTCATAGCACAGATCACCGTGACATTTTTACCTCTTTCCCATGATGTGACCGTTCCTACGCGTTTTTGTCCTTTCGGCGCTATAATTTTTTCCGTTTCATGGACCGTCCTAACGCCAGTCTCATCCATATTGTAAATATGAGAAGGCGGAAAGTGGTGTTGGCCCATAACATTCTCCAGATTTTCAAAGAATCGATCCACTTCGACTTTATTGAATCCAAGTATCCTATTTATTCTTGTCGCTTCTGGCTTTCTTATACTCAGATCAGGATGCCGTTGAAAAAAGCCAGTCACAAAGTCTCTGCCCGCAGACTTCTTGGCTTCGTTGAATCGATCTGCGACACCAAATTTTTCAGCCATGGCGTAACATGTTCTACTATATTGAGCCCTAGTCAGTCCGTAAAATTTATTTGACATCTTACGAAGATGATCAGCTAGAATGGCTTCTTGTACCTCAGTGAATGCAGCGGGTCTTCCTAACCTTGGAGGGCATTTGTAGATAGCATTGTTGGACTTAGCTAATCTGAACCTTTTCTTCAAGGTGCTATAGGGTATACCAGTATCTTTTGACATCTTGTATACGGATGTAACGCCCTGCCGAAGTTTTTTGATAGCATCTTCTAAGGTTTCAACAGTCCAAGACGCTTTCGTAGTAGTGCGTTCCCTCTTTCTAGGCATTTTAGCATCTAAAAAATAAATATCTACTAGTGAAATGCAAATGGGGTAATTGGAGCTGCAAGGGGTAATCAGAGCCTAAAATAAGCTCTGATTACCCGAAGACTATCGTCATGAAATTGAATCAAATAATATAACCGTTACACGGTCTGTTCGGTTGTGATCTGAGCAACTTGTTTGCCCTCAATACCAACAATCTTCGTGGCCACCAGCTGAAATTGTACCACGAAAACTATCGGACATCCCAAAGGCAACATTTCCTCTGCAACAGGGTGTTTGATAAGTGGAATTCATTACCAGGCTGGATAGCGGACGCCCCAAGTGTGAATACTTTTAAAAATCTGTTGGATGCACTTTAATGTCGTTTTAGCATTTTCTTTAGTTTAGGGTATTGGTGTTATGTAAATTTTCCTGTATTTTTTTTCCTGAGAGTTATAGGCTTGTATGCCTCCTCTCTTATCCATTTTGTAATAATAATAATAATAATAATAAAAAATATAGCTTGTAATAAAATTATGCGCACAGATTCTCAAAATTGAAAGAATCAGCTATAGATCAAAACAGGTTTGATCGTTATAAAACAAATAAATTTACACTTTCCTGGCAGTTGAACTTTCTAATTTCTTATAAACACAGATGTGAAAATCGACAACCGTTCGTAGTCACTTATTGTGTAGCACTGACAGGCCTAGAGTGGTAGCAGGTAATAGCCGAAGTGTAACGAAGGTATTCCAGTGGCAACCGAGTAAATACGAACTATAGTTTTGTCTCAAGACGCACCCCTCCCATTACCCGCAGGCTCCCATTACCCCCTTCTCCCCTACATATAAAAGTTTTCATGAACATATTAAAAACACAAAAATCTTCGATAGGTATTCATCAGATCAGCATATATAAGATGAATAATGTATTGGGTATAAAGTCACTTAAGGATCTCATTAAGTTCTTTATTAAACTTGGCCTAGCTTTCGGTCATTTACATGGCCATCTTCAGGGCAAATTAATCTGAACCTAACAATGCAAAATTAGGCAGAACCATAAAAATGAGAGTCACCTTTTAACAAAACTTCCTAGTCATATAATTGAAATCTTAAAAATGTCTTCTTCTTCTTCCTTCTTCATTATAGGCATTTTTGCCTGTTCCTTCTTCGTAACTTGTCCGGTGTTCAGTTGGTAGTCAGGTTATCGCTCCACCTTTTCCGCGGTCTTCCTATACTTCTCCTTCCCGTTGGTGATTTATCACGTGCGATTCTGACCATTCTCTCATGATCCATTCGGTCTATGTGTGCATTCCACTCGTGCTTTCTCCTCAGGATCCACTCATTCACCTCTTCCACTCCGCACATTTTTCTAATGTTGTCACTGCGCTCTCTGTCTAATAGCGTTTTTCCAGCTATTTTCCTCAGGACTTTCATTTCGCATGTTTCCAACAACCTCTTAGTTTTCGTTGTGTCTGGTCGGGTTTCTGCTGTGTACGTCATTATTGGTCTTATGGCAGCTTTGTAGATTCTTGCCTTTGTCTCGGTTCGCAAGTGTTTGTTATTCCATATGGTGTCGTTCAAGCATCCAGCTGTTCTCATTGCCTTATTTACCTGTTGTCTCACCTCAGACTCCACATCCCCGAAACCACAATAACGTTACCATTATATCAGTCCTTTTCCGAGGCAAGTTTCCGGTTCTGTGAGCATTACAATTTTTTTTACCTCCGGTAGGGTGCTAACCTTGCCTTCGAACCCTCCTCCTTTACCCGGGCTTGGGACCGGCAACATAGCTACTGAACTACTCAATCCATCCAGCAACTATGCAGGCGGAGTCAATGTCAAAAATGGTAAAATCCACAATTCAATTATCTTAAAATAGATATCAGATATCTATTTTAAGATAATTGAATTGTGAATTTTACCATTTTTGAAATTTTTAACATTATTCATTTGATATTGTTACAAAGTCGATAATTCTTTTCTTGCAGCATATATAAGGTTGAAGAATTTATTATGCAACTGACTTATATAGTTTATTTCTATAAAAATGTAATCATTTGTATGTTTATTCAAGTATTTTGTTTGTATTTCAACTTGGCCTCCTCTAGCTTCAATTTCTTTTGTAGAAGTTCCAATTTCCTTCTTTTATTTTTAGCTTCTAGGAAATTTACTTTTGATTCAACTTCCATCAGTTCTGATTCTTTTTTTTTTAAATCTTCAAAAGTCGCAACTGAATTTTGTGAATTACTTGCGGTGCCTAGAAGAAATTGTTTACATATTCAAATAATACAATAGTCCTACTATGTTTATAAATAATAACAATAAGGGTCGACGAGGACCAGAGGGACCACAAGGACTGGAGACTACTGAGTTATATTCTTCTTCACATTTTAAATATCCGAGATTGAGTGAATGCTCCTCTTATTGGGGATTGAGAAAACCAATATCGAGGGGAATTTTCTCTCCTACGCTGATAGGCTGAAGTCATAATAATAATAATAATAATCTTTATTGGTCCCTCAAAACACCTAAGTGTATGGGACAAGTCAAATACAAATATATATATATATATACATTTCAATTTACATTAACTATATGGGGACAATCCTGGTGAAATTCCTGTACAGAGTAGATAACAATGTAATTCTCACCTTGCTCTTAAACGCTAAGAAGTTGAGAGATTTCAGAAATTTAGGAAGAGAATTATACATTTTTATGCACTGATACATTGGGGATTTTTCAAACTTTTGAGTTCTGTGTTTAGGCACAAGTAAAATATCTTGGTTCCTAGTTCCATATTCATGGTTATTTGACAATCTGGTCCACCTTTTTTCATTGTCTTTTGCATACAGCAAACATTTAAATATGTAGATACATGGCAGAGATAAAATATTATTTGCGATCAAAGTTGGCCTGCAGGATGTACGAGAACATAAGTTGAAAATTCGACGAATGATGCGTTTCTGAGCGATGAAAGCTCTATTGATGTCGGCACAGTTACCCCAGAGTAAGATGTTGTAGGAAAGTAAACTATAAACAGTGCTATAATAGACCTGAATCAATGAGCTGAGTGGTAGCATATCCCTTACTCTACTGATGGCAAAAATGAGCTATTGAGTTTTTTACAGAGCATATCAATATGCGTGGACCAGCTAAGGGTCCTATCGATATATACACTCAAGAATTTACAGCTTACAGCAGATTTTATCAAGAAGTTCGAATGATAAATTTCCAAAGTGTCAACAGAATTATTTTTGATACCGAAGTGAATACAAACTGTTTTATTAACATCCACTATCACTCTATTCGACCGGCACCAAGCAACGAACTGGCGTATAATCGCCTCGTTATTTATTCAATCCCTTTTGACATATATTTATAAGTATAGGATACGTTCACTAAAGCAACAAACAAAAAACACAATCTATATGTATGTGCAACTGTGTTAATACTCGAGAAGAACAAAATCAAACAAAAACAACTCAAAAACAACCTCAAATACTCATTCACGCTATAATGAGCCTTATTCACTAATAACTGCCTTAGTCTAGTTCTGCAGTAACTCCAAGCCCTCTTTTCGAAACAGGAAAAACCAAATTTTTTTTTCTCTCCTTGGTGTTTCACTATCTGCATATTGTTATGATATATAAAGAAATAAAAGAGAATTTATGTCGTCTCAATTGACAACTATAATCTTGACAATTGTCTATAATACGTCCAAGAGACCTTTTGAAGACTGTTGATGATTGGTCATTTCATTAACTACATTTGCAGTCCGAATTTCAACACCAACGGTTTCATTTTCTACTTTAACTTTATCAACGTCTGCTCCTTCCTCAGAGATCCAAGTTAAAAGAAACATCAGTTTTTCTTCATTTTGAGTAAACCCTTTCTTTAAGGAACTTTCTCCTCCTGTTTTTTGCTGTTCTTCATAATGTTCACTAGCTCTATTTATTGTATGAAATTTTCAGTAAATAAATGTCTGAAAATTGACATAATTATGTAAATACATTGAAATAAATTCATATCACCACCAAGTCTACCTTTTTCCATTGAGATGAGGTTTTCGAAGATCCTTTGCCAATCGAATTTTATTGTTCGGTTAAATCCACCCACAAACATTCCGATTTTTCAGATTACGGCCCGATTCGTTAATTTCTATTCGAGTAAATACGGCGGAATATTATAATATAGTTAATATTGTATACATAAATATGTTAGAAATTCATAATATTCTAGTTTTTGTAAACCTCCAGTACCCAATTATTAAGCCATAATTGTCAGAATCAATCAGGTGCAGTACTTCGTACGCATGCACATGCGGATCTGTGTTTGAACCACACTTATCTAACTTATAAACTGGAGCACAAGGGCTCTCTCTCGTTTCCCTCCTCTCTTCTCAGCGGTACGGTACTATACATATAATAAAAGTAAGTTCAACTGTGTTCAAGTTGAAATAGACTTTCCATCCCGAAGAGTTTTAATTTCAACATATGTATATCGGGTGTCCCAAACTCGATGGCCTATTAGACGTTTCTGGAAAACTAATCATAATTTTGAGCTGAAAATTTGCATATTGGGGTTTGAGACAATGATCTTTCTCCCTAAAATATTTTCAGATCTCTACAACTTCCGGTTATACCGGAAACAGACTACTACTTCCTTATTTCAAATGGCACACCCAGTATATTATTGCATCATTAGATAGCTTTTTTGATGGCAATTTCGGCAATATGCCATACCTTCGGTAAAAATTCAACGGTTCATGAGTTATTGGGATTCTTATGAAAAAAAAGGTGGCGATGAGGACTCACATTTTTTTGAATATTTCAGCAGAATAAGTCTTTTTCGAAAAAAATTTGTTTTGTTTCGTTTACGCAAATACGTAGTATTATAAGACTGTTTTCGGCTTGGACCAAAAATGTACAGGGTGTTTATAAGAGCATCATGAACTTGGACAACTCAAATTCATCAAAACTCGAGATTTTCAAATTAGAAGCTATACTTTTTATCATTTCAGTCGATTCTACGTACAAAAATAGTGGGGGTTACTTCAGCAAACCCTATACCTAAAATGAATACTTCAAGAGTTATCGGGGAAGAACTTCAAATGAGGAAAAACCGCTATATATATATATATATATATATATATATATATATATTTTACTTCAAATCTGGGAACTATATAATATGGTACAAGCTAGTGACTACTTGTAATCACAGAAAATCAACTCTAACTTCTTCACAGCACTCTTGACCACGAATTTAAATGAACGCTCGTTACATTTATAACAAAGGAAAAAAATAAGACAAACTTCAAAATTGTAAACATTTCAGGGTATAAATTCTCTTGAGTCTTAAAGTCTGTTTTGTGTATTTTAAATTCCTGAGGGAGTTTTCGTAAAGTTTAACAGCACTATAGTTTGGACCTTATTATGTTTTATTCCTTTTTAAATACCTCTCGACAGCTTTCTGTACTTCTTATACTGAAAAGCACTCTTATGGCTTTTTTTTATTTATTTATACAAAGGGGTTACATACAAATCTAGTGATCCAAAATAGAACCCTCTATTCGAATTTAGTGGGTTATGAATAAAAAAAAAACAAGAAAATTAAATCTTAGCGACTAACACAATAGCAACAGAAACGTTATACGCATTTACACAAAAATAAACGAAAGTACAACCAGCAGCTCATGAAAAAGGAAACAGATCAAAAACATCTTAAAAACTTTTTAGCCTCTATGGCACTGCATGTAGCTCTCAAAAATTCTCCCGCCTCCTCGGCGAAAGGAGAGCAGGGATAACCTCAAGTATTCTATATTGTCGCATTTTTCATTGAAAGTCCTGAGCATTCTACACAAAGGGGAATTCTGACCGGCATTTGTTCTCCTAAAAGGTATCTTGAACAATTCAGAGTATCTCAGCACTCGGTTCGGGATGTTGAACTGCACCCTAGAAAAGATTTCCGGACTTTGAGTTAGTCCATTCATTATCTTGGAGACCATTATCAAGTCCGCGATGGCTCTCTTTCCCTGTAGTGTTACAATCCCATGCTTTCGCATCAATGGAGCATAGTTGCTATTTTCAATGGGAGTTTGAGACCTATATGCAACAAACCTGAGAAATCTCCTCTGGACTCTTTCTATCCTATCTATGTGAACCTGATAATGGGGATTCCAAACATGTTGTAGTAGAACTCTTGAAGCATCACTGCACTAGCCCAAATTATTATACCTGACTATAGAAAGAAGAAACAATTTGAACCTTGCCGTCCCCAAATCGGATGTTCCTACTTCTCATCATGAATATCGCAATTTTTTATAGAAGTTATCTATGTGTTCCATGGAATTCCAGACCGAGGTAAGCTAATGAGGATTTAGCAGGAGCATTGTCGCCAGAAATTATCTTTTTTATTTTTTCTCCTACTATGTAATTCTACCCGAATGAAGTACCTTGCACTTCGCCACGTTCAAAGGAAGGAGCCATTCACGACACCACTCAGATATGCGATTCGAATCAGTCTGTAACATAGAGCAGCACGCCTCGGCAAAAATTAAGAAGTGGTCTGCATAGGAGGAACACGGGGACAAAATCGCCTGTGGGAGATCTGCCACGTATATTAGAAGTAGTGGCCCAAGGGCAGAGCCCTGCGGGACACCACTCTTCACAAGCTTACTCTGGTTTAGAGATGTACCAAATCTGATAGAAAACTAACATTCACTCATTCATCACTGATCCATCGAATCAATTCCCTCCCAATGCCGAAATTATTGAGCTTGTAAAGAAGCCGCTTCAAGGGGACGCGATCGAACGCGAGATCTAAATACACTATATCAACAGGTTTATTGGAGTCGATATATCTAGTCCATACATCCAGGGATTCAAGTAAGCACGTTATCACCGATCGACCAGGGACAAAACCGTGTTGACAATCAGTCATCGTTTTGTAAGAGATCAAAAAAAGGAGCCTACGCGAGCAAATAACAGGACGATGTTGGGAGCATGTCTCCCGCTTCGATAATCAGCGTTATCCTCGCCGAACACCATGCAACACCGGATGATTTCAGTGAAAGGCCCTGAAATTTAATTGGCACAGGATTTTAGTACACTGGCAGGAAGATTATCAGATCCGGGGATGCAAGAGGCATAAAGCCTACTCAACACCCCCTCAGCGTCTTCAATACAGTCCAAAGAAACAAAAAACCGGACAGGCCCAATCTCCGGTATGACCCTAGGTGGTTCACGAATCATAATATCAGAGGTTACTTTTTTTTTCGAATAATTCTCAAAATATGGTCATTCATCCAAGGCTTGGATGGATTTACTTTCGTGATTTTGTATTCGAACAAGATTCGATCTCCTTAGCGAGTGTATCCCTAAATGAATACCATCTAGCGTCGACATCTCCCGAACTCAGAGTCTCATCCCAATCTGTATGAAATAAATGATCTTTCAGCTAGTCGAAGTCGATCCTTGTATAGGTTCTCAATGTTCATCTCAATCTCGGGATATAAGAAAACTGTACTCGAGTGACAAGTAGAATTTCATGTAGAACATATATAGATCATAAAATATTAACTTTTCCATGTCTACCCATCAGAGAAAGTTTGAAATATGAATATCACAACCAAAGGTTCAACACTCGATGTAGGAACGATCTTCTCACTCCACTCCACTGGAAAAAGAACACTCACTTACTCACTCACTCACTTACCGGAAAAGAACTTCAAGATCAAAATACATGAAATATTGGTGAAGGGTGTATTTTATTCTTCAGAATAATTTTTATGTTTGAAATTTTAATGATTGTTTTTTTTTTTGAAGAACCATGTAAAATTTGATGATGAATAAATATTATTACTATTACTAAAGCACTATAGTCAGAACACCCGATTGCTTCATGTATATCGCAGATAAGGACGTTGTCATTAGTTACAAATAGCGTGTTAAGAGGGAATACCACCACGTGGTTTTTCGCGTATCAGTCAAACTTTGGTACCCTTTCCTTTTCCCTCTGACGCTCCTGCGATGACTAAACTTTGTACGGGATACGAAGTTGTACATTCACTGTGGAATAGACATCAGGAGATCACAAAGTAGAGAATCTGACGGTGAAGCGTGGGGTCAATATACGCAACCATTTGATGCAGAAAAATTTTCGGTACTCAGCATACGAAACAGGTTATCGATTCCAGGTGAGTCATGAATAAAATTTCAGAATTTAAAAGGCTGCATAATTTCCTGTTACATATAAAGTGCTTTCCAGTCAATGTCTGGATCACTTCGGAAGAACTCGAAGCCGTTCCAGTAAACAGAAGGTCAATCTCTCGCACTACCTTCCCTTTCCCCTGAAAAACCCCCCGAATTTACGGGGCTTCACGCACTGTCTGTGAGAGAGCAAGAAGACCGTTCCTTGTCATATTTGCTGATTTATGTTCAATTTTACAGTATGGTTTTGGCGTGTTCCAGTTAGAGCGACGGCGTGAAGCTCTAGTGCAGCTAGTCTCGGTTTTCCCACCCTTCTCTTTGCAATTGTATTCTGCGAAACAATATGCTGTGTACCAGATGTGACCTACAACATCGTGAGCCACAACATCATCTGACAGGCCATTGGCTAACACCGGCAAACGTCTGAGGATAATGTGTTGTAGTGACTCGGTCTCTTCACAAATGGCGCTATGGATGTACGCGCCACACTACATCGGCCTCGCCGGATTCAAAGGGGTTGTCGCTTTGCAACCGAGTCACTTCTCCACGATGGTGCGAGAGTCTTGGGGAGTGATCTCTGGATAGCCTAACTGACGAGTCCACCAGCGATCTCGGGACGGAACATCCAGAGGGCGCACCTCGCTCGAGAACAATTCGCCAAGAGGGGATCTTCGCACTCATTCCAAAATCTCAGACGAGTATAGTTTGTCCGATCCTTTTCGTTCTCAACCTCAGCCATGACCTCATATATTTTCATCTGAAGGCCTATCACGTCATCTTTCAGGATAAGCAGTTGTGATTATGCTCAATATCTGAAGTACACATGAGTCGACAGGAGTTTCTGTGTAACCTTGATTGAGTTAATATCTTCTTTGATAGAGAAATATTGGTGATGAGAGAGAGCCTTCAAATGCTTGAATTGTCGCATCGTAAGTGGAGCATCATCAGATTCAGTTCGGCCTGATGACGGTTGAAGGCATCCCGCGGCAGCAGAGCCGAGAAATTTTTTTTTTGAATGAAACAGTTCTTTACGAAACCTGAGATAGCACTGGACCTCCGAATGCGAATGGTAAGATGCTATGTGTTTTCCATTTTGTTATATGGGTGTGAAGGATGGACTCTCGATCCAACTACAGAGAAGAAACTGCAGGCATTTGAGATGTACCTTTATAGACGCATGTTGCGGATATCTTGGGTGCAAAAAATGACCAATGAGAGTGTACTTTTCCTAATGCGTAAACCACTTGAGCTCCTTTTCAGTATCAAAGAAAAAAAGACCAGATACATAGGGCATGTGATGAGGGGTGCGAAATATGAGCTTCTTAGGTTGATGATAGAAGGAAAGATTCAGGGCAGAAGATCAGTGGGTAGAAGACAAAATTCTTGGCTGAAGGATTTGAGAAGATGGTTTGGTTGCACCTTCTCAGACATTTTTAGGGCAGCTACATCTAGAGTTTTGATTGCCAGATGGATCGCCAACCTTCGTTAGGAGACGGCGTACTAAGAAGAAGATTATTCTTACCTCAAGACATGGTGTTCCTAAATTGGAGATACGAATAAAAATGAGAGACTCTTTAGATAATTTTAAGGATAAAAAATACTCTAAACATGGACCCGCAAACGCTTTGTTTTCGAAATTTTTAAGTCCTACTTTTTTTAATGCTTATACCATTTTATCGAATCTTTTCAATCATCGCTATAGATAACACCTTACTAACTGGAAAATTGTAATAATTTGGATTTGCCTGAGGATCACTAGAGAGTTGTTTAAATTTTTTTCTCGAAATCGGTAGCAGACGACAAAATTACAAAAAACAAAATAGTGTAGTACTGGACTAAAATTTCTTTTACATGTTTCTAAACAACCAATGGTTCACCAAAAAGAGTTCTGGCGGAAAGAAGCGTGCCCTCTTTTAGAGCCCTGTAGATTTACATTAAAAATAGGCATTATCACAAGATGAAAACCCCAAATTGAAAATCTATGCCAAATTTAAGGGCAAAAAGGAAAAACCTTGAACTTTAACACCTGTATCTCGAAAACAAAGCGTTTGCGGGCCCATGTTAGAGGCCTTTTTTCTTGAAATGATCCAAGGAATCTGTCATTTTCTTTTGAACCTCCAATTTAAGAAAACCCTGTATAGCCAATTCAAAGCTGATGTCTTCACAAATAAATTATACAACACAGCGAATAACTCAGTTCAGTTCTTTGATAACTGTGCAGTGTTGAAATGAAAACCGAAAACAACGGGTAAGTGTATACCGATGACGAATGCAAAAAACACAGCTGGCAAATCAGGAGGCGACGCATACAAAGCGGATAGATAAAGGAAAATAATAGACCTCGGACATAAAATGCTTTCCAGTCACCGTATGGCGCTCCTCGGTACAGCTCCGAACCGTACCAGTCCGCATTTTTACTGTTCCAGTAAACAATGTCAAGCCCTCTAGCTACCTTCCCCTTTTCCCTGACGCACCCCCTGAGTTTGCGGGGCGTCGAGACCTGACAGTTGTGAGAGACAGCTGTTGAACGCTGGTTTGTTCACGTTTAACTCAACAGTTTGGTTTTCATGTGTTCCAGTCATAGCAAGCATTGCGGGCCTTGAGGCTCTAGTGGGCCGAGCCCCGGGGTGATACGCACCTTATGGTGGATTTATGCACCGTACCTAAGGACTAAGAACTAAACCTAAGAATTCAGTGGCGTTTATGCACTATCTTGTTAGTTCTTAGGTAAGGCATGCGCACGTGCTCGAACTCCTTTCTATTTGTTCTATATTTTGAGGATTGACATTGATATTGTGGAAAAATTAAATTCAATTTTTTCAAATACACCTAATACTTTTCATCGATAAACACGAATAAAGAACATAAAATGATAGAAACTTTACTCGTTAATATTGAAATTCTATGCGGCGCACGCGCACTTCTATATTTTACCTGAGCCCTTAGTTCTTAGTCAACAGTTGGCCTGCTAGTGTTAGTTCTTAGGAAACGTGCATAAACGCCCTCATTGATTTGTTAGCGTTCAATTCTTAGTTCTAAGTTCTTAGGTTTAGTCTTAGTTCTTAGGACTGGTGCATAAATCCACCATTACTGAAAAGCTCTTATAACGTAACACGTTCGCGGACAGTGACGTCATATAACATTATTGGGCGCGTTCAGCAGACACAACAGTTGTGGAACAGTTGTCAATATTCTATAAAGTTTCTGCTGAACGCGTTCGATCAGTTTCCGCTAGGGAGCGTATGCTACGGAGCGGTCGCCATTTTCGGTAGCGAATTTATTTTAAGCTCCTTTTTGGTAACGTGTTGAGTTAGTGACAAGTGACATTTGTTTTGGGACGAAATTTGAATTTCAAACATAGCAAAGATGGAAACTTTTAGATATTCTTTTAATAATATTACTTATGGTGTGACAGAAACTACACAAATTCATCAGAGACTACAAAATGGTAAGTAAATGCGTGAAATGTTATAGGTTAATGTTTCTGTTGATTGAAATAAAAATTTTCTGTTCGTAATGATATCCTAATCGGAACGCATTTTTTTTTATTTTCGTACTAAGAAAGAAATTACTTTTTCCAGATATTGTTTTCTGCCAGAAATACTTTGAGGGGAACGCTTCAAAATCGGACCATTCATTATCATCCTCAGAGTGTCCTGATTCACCCTGCATTTCAAAAGAATCAAATTCTAGAAAAAGACCTCGATCTGAAAGTAATGATACGTCAGAAGAGATAGAGAAAAAAAAGACGCGAAATTAATCATTATATGATCATAGAAAAAAAATGGTAGAAATTGAAGAGAGGCGATTGGACCTCCTTTCCCAAATATCAAAGGATTTGAAGGAACAGACTAGGTTGATGGCTGAAAAGAATAGGTTGACGGCAGAAAGGAATGATATATTAAGGAAATTGTTACCTAACAACTCAAAAGAAAAGAACTAATATAAAAATCAACTAGCAAATTAATTTTATATGGACCACTTGAATTTGCTGTGATAATACGGGAAAGATCCTACAATTGCATAAATAAGATTTCATTTATTGTTGAATTTGAATGAATAAATAAATATTGTTTGTTTTACACTAGTTATGAGTGTATTAGCTAAAAGCCTCTGTGCCAGTTTTGTAGTATGAAATAAATGATTTGAAAAAAAAAAATATTTTTCCTTGATTACTTTTGGTTCAATACAATAAGTATATTTGTACCTAAAAACTTAGAACAGGGATTCTACTCATGAGAAAGCCCAAAGCGGTCACCACTTGCTAAATAGCATTCCTGCTTTGCGATCATCTAAAGTGTGAATAACATTTTTTTTTCCAAAGGAATTTTATGTGGACCGCTCGAATTTGCAGCGATAATATGGGAAAGATCCTAAAATATCAAAAATTAGAAGATTTCATTTATATATAGAATTGTTGCTTTATTTTTTCTTGAAACTGAATTATTGTTGTTTAAAAAATGTTATGTAAACTCAGTCTCTGATACCAGCAGATTTTGCTGTTTGGGAGAGAGGAATGAATGAATAAATAAATATATATATACATATAAAGTACATACATCAAAAGCTGTTCGGGATATTCTGAAATGTTCTTTGAATAGATCTCCCATGTCAAGAGGAATTGTATTTTCATAAAAATTTTCATTTTTTGGAATAAATGCTCTATTTTAACTTTCCAAATTAGGCAAAGGCTCAGCCAACTCTAGAACAGGTCCAATTATTGTATTGATTATATTTATTTCTTCGTCGTCATCAAAAATGAATGGAATAACTCTCAAATCCATGATCAATGTTTGGAAGGTGTTGCCTTATCTATGGGTGTTGCAATAAAAGAGTAATAGTATTGAAGGGCGAAAGCAAACTTAGAAATTAAAATCTATAATATAACAGAAAGTTATTTTTAATCATAACATAACCTTCAAGAAGGAACCACAGAACTGACAGTCAAAAAAAGGAGCAACCCGTCCAGCAGAGAAAATCAACGTTACCAAACTGATACCTATCAGTAGCGGAGCTACTTACGCTACCGATCTTTCTGCTGAAAGCGCCCATTGACTTTGAATCCAGCAGGACACTAAAAAATAGTCGGGTGCGCTCTGATTGTCACAGCGATATAATGAGTTCTTTTGCACATAGAGAAACTCTACTTGTAGCTTTAGAATCACCATTTTCCAAAGAATCAGAAATACTGGAAAAATCACTGCGTCATATAACGTCATGTCCAGCAAAAATCATAGTTCATTCACAAATGGCAGTGACGTCATATAACGCTTGTAAAAAATTTTAATCAAAACACTTTATTTTGAAAGAAGAAAACATGTATTCAACCTAAGGAGATCAGTAAAAATGCTTTGGTAAAAAATATTACCAAAAATATCACTTATTCATGGCAATTCTGAAAATATTTCCCTACACAAAGGGGTGGCTTGTCTATACAATCTCGGCACTGCCAAGTAGTTTTTTCTTCTCTTTATCCTATAGCACTGCTCACAGCGTTTATAATATTTTCCATGCTTTTTAGAGTGATCTGGTATAGGCATGGCCTTAAGAACATGACCAGTATTCTTTATAGAATTTTTGGATGGTATGGACTTATTTCCTTTCAGTATTATTTCGACCAATTCTCTGCTCATCCATTTTCAGTGCGTATTCAATCAAGCACTCATTACACTCAATGTCCAACTTCATATAAATTCGAACTGAAGCGCATCTGGAACCCTAACATGTGTTGATTGGCCGATCAGATTTCCCCCACCCCCCCCCCCCCCACCATCTTTCTAAATTTCGCGAACATATTTCAACACAAGGTGTCAAAAGGGACACTTAATACACTTTCATATACAAAATTGACGTGAAACCGCGCTAAACATATTTACAGCGCACCAAGCCTCTGACGGCAAATGCCGTCAGTGCCCAGTCAGAAAAAAAACCGATGCGGCTTATGCCGTTTCTGTCCAACTATGCACATACCATGAAAAATAAGTGTCCGCGAACTAATAATCTCCGATTTTTTACTGCTGATGCCGTGTCGATTTCAAAGAAAAGAAAAATATATTCTTGCGGAACTACAAGTCGATTTGTTTACATAAAATGCGCATGCGTCGATAATGTCATTTCACGGTTTTTGTTGCCAGATTGTGCAAATAATTTATTCTTAAACTCTGCTGCTATTATCATAGTATAAGGAAAGGATAGTAAGCCAGTGTAGTGCTTTTTTGATTTTGTTGATGTTGAGCGCAATCTAGTTGTACTCACGTTTAACTCGAATTTTACTGTCAAAAATTGATCCGTAAAGTGGAGCCCTCTGAAAAAATCGGTGTTATTTTGAAAAACTAAAATATTTGAAATAGAGTGGTCAGAAGATTTCTATATTTTGGTATTTTTTCTGCTCTGTAATAAGCATTTACGCGGAGGCGTGTATTTGTGATGACTTAATAATAACATAAAAATTGTTGGCAATGTCATGCGACCCCTTTTCAACCACGCCACTGAATGAATTATCGTATTATTTCTGCGCCATCTATAGCTCATGATTCAGTGCCATCTATTATCGAGTTACTTCTCCAAATCCAAATCCAACTACAGTAGCGACCCCTGGTGACTATTTCCTTGCCGTCAAACGGCGGTTGGCTTACTATACTTTCCTTATACTATGCTATTATTATCATAAGATTTACCTGTTAGATCGTTAGACGTTGACGGGAAATTAATTTCCTGTCTTAATTTTATGACATTTTTCAAATACCTGATTAATTTTCCGAACTGGCACACTTAGCCACGAATTCGACGTAACAATTGATGATCTCTCAAGGTCATTGGTAGATTTTATTTAAAATTTTCGTTTTTCGTCTTTGCAGGAATTCTGAAATTTTATATTTTGAAAATCTTGAAGGGGAGGTGGTAATCAAACCCCCCCCCCCATTTCTGCGCCCTTGATATAGAGAGCGTAGTTGTGGAAGCAAAGAGGGAAAATATTGTGCCTTCTTTCTTACTCATCCTAAGGTACCAACTTACCCTGTATATGACTAAATATCTAGTTCTTGGTCCTGAGTACTATAGACCTATATCAAATTTTTGCTAATTTTTTTTTGTATTTTGATAGTATTTAGAAATCCTATCAACTTTTATATGTTTGTTCAATTCAGTAAATTTATGAAGTACAACCAATTGAAAAAACAACAAATTGCAATTGAATATTGTACTTACCACTTATGATACAAACATCTGGATTTTCATTATCCTGTTTTTGAGATTTTCTGTGGTCACCGATATCTAATACATTTTTTGTTGTGCACCCATTCAAAACAACATTATCAGTAGATAATTCTTTACTCTTCATTAGAGTATTCACTGCACTTTCTTCTTCTGTAACTGGACGTAAAACAAATGAATCATTATAGCTCTTCTCTAGTTGAACATGCACAATATTTTCAGTAACGTGAAGGTTTTCTGTTCTTGAATCACCTGAAGATTTTATTATTAAATCTGGTTCAACTTTTTCAACTTGATTTTCGAGGCACATCTGATATAAAGCATCGAATGTTTGAATGACATTGAAACATTCTTGGCAAATAACTGGATTTTCAGTTATATTCAAGTCCTTAAAAAAACTTTGTGAATATTTCATATCACTTCAAAAAAATTGAACACGAATAAAACCTCTAGTCAGTTTATTTATTTCCTGACTATCTCAACTTACTATGTCATTTGCATGGAGAGTTAATATTTTTTTAATGTATCCTGGGTGATAAATTTGATTTTCGACATAAATAAAAATAACATCTTCTGTATGACTCTCTTTCAAACATAAACGGCATATAAGAGAACTCTCCTTCTTCAGATTAACAAAATCTTTCAATTGTTTAAACTGTCCTAGTCGTCTTTTTTCATTAATTGCATCTTCATTAATTGACCATTGATTCCTACATTTGCAAAATTCCTGTAAGTATGTTAAACATGAATCGCATAGCTTGAAGTAATGAACGTATGCCTGAAATAAAAGACATTTCTTAAGTTATCAAAATTCAATTATATTTCATAAAATTATTTTGACCAATGATAAGTTATCAGATTATTTAAACTGAAAGGGAAGCTCAAAAATATTACTTAAGTATAAGCTTCAAATTATCCAAAATTGTAAAGTTAATATTTTATTACATATCAAATAAAATGTGGATATTTGCTAAGAGGGTAACTATAAAAAATTCAGTAACAACTCACTGGTAACTTAAAAAAAAACAAGAATACTTACGAAATTTGAAAAATAATTTTGTAATACTTTTCGAATGTTTTCCCAATCTAATCCTCCTGTTCTTCCTTTTTTTTTCTGTTCTAAAGAATCACAAAAAGGGCAATTCATATTCGGTGACATATTACAGAATTGAAAAATAAAAATATATCGGTGAAGTTTGAAATCATCAACTTAATTGTATATATTATAAAAAGTAAACCCAAAGACTATTTCGTCCGAAAAACACACTATCAAAAACAAAAACTAACTCTCTAATCTGTGCTTCCACTATGAAGGTAAGATCGCAAATGACAAACCATAGAAAAAAATACTAGTGGCCACAAAATATTCAATTATTTTGCTGATCTTTTTTTGTTATTTATTATTGATTCAAGTTCATCTTCAAGTCACCTATCGGCGGAAACGGTAATTTCATGCATAGGGTCGAAAGCTTTAATGGCGTACAATAATCATTAAGTGGGGTCCCACACCGAAGCAATAAGCAACACTATTTTATAGCAACTGGTAATAAGCAATATTGTTGACAGTTTTTATATCACATTCATTCGTATGGCGGCTCGAATGTACACCGACGCAACATGAAATCGATTTGTTGCCCGTTTCTCATTTGCCATTACATTACTAGTTGCTTATTTTTTCGATGTGCACTTACAATTAAATTTTTTTATTTTAGTTCGGTGAGTTATAAGAAGTTTCAGCTTCTGTTTGATATAAAATATTTAAACATTGTGATTAGTGATTACTGGCCTGAAATGTCGAAATCAAAAGTGTTTTGATACGTTTATAGATGCAATAGTTGTGCCAACAGGGACCTCATCCGTCTCATTCCATTGCTTTCCCAGGTATAACAGTTGTAAACTAGAAAGTACTGAAAAGAAAATAGCAGATTCCATGCGAGTTTATATAAAGCATTTTGAGTCTGATTTTAATCTACAAAGTGAATTATTAGGTTCCATTTGTAGTAATATTTTTCGATATTCAGGGGTAGGATCTTAAACACGCAAATTTGTGTTTGAGACCAAGAAAAACTAATTCGAGACGTCGAAATTGAAAAAAAAATGTTGTCCAAATAATTTCCCCTCTTACAGGTAGTTCTGAGAACACCAAGAAGAAAGATAAATGGAATTTAAACAGATATGATCATGTACAATCAATTGCAATTATATAATGATTTCTAAAAATGATTTATGGAAAAAAAAATAAAATGGCGCAGAAATTTAAATTTAGAATTGCCAGTTCCAGCTTTTCTTTCCAATTCATTATCATCCATTTTAATGATTAAATGTTTACAATTCACCATGCCAGAGGATTGCTTCTCCTAAATATTTGTTTTTTGGGTAACGGATATTTTTTCATAAATTAGAATGGACTTACCTTCTATTACTATTATTAAATATTGTAAATATTCAGTTTAACTGAGAAAAGAATATTTCCATCATTCATTATATTTTTTCCTGAATAAATATCACAACGAAATCATTATATTTACTACACTCTACACTTGAAAACGAATGCTGTAGAGGGAGCGGCCTACCCTTGAATATACTTTAGCAAATGTAAAAAGAAGAAAAATGTCATTATTTCAGTGTTTTTTATTGAAAATATAACTGCCAAAATTTATATGTTTAATATTTATTATTTTAAAATATTGAACAATTCAAATAGAGATTGTGAGCATTGTGTACTTTCTTTTCATTCCTATCAACTATGCAGTAGATTTAGGCAATAATTCATTCCAAATTTTCGATGCAAATGTAAACAAATATTCCTTGATCGGTTTTCACTTCAGGAAGTAATGAAGAAATCACCGATTGAAAAACCGCAAAATGTTGAAAACACAAATCATACTTGGCCTGCTTATAAATTCTCTTAATTCATTAATTATATCTAATGGAGAAAAGGAAACAAATGAGTTAATTGCACAAGGACGTGTGCAGTATAAGGTAAATATGGAACACTCTGTAAATTATATAGTAACAGATTTAATTTGAATTTCAGCTGCTTAGGGAAAGGGGAAATCTACCAAAATATGGACCTTGTTGGAAAGCAGCCGTGGAATCTGTGGATGAAGGGTGTAGGGAACTTTCAGAAGAAACCCAGTCTGATATTGCTTTATCTTTAATGAATTGCTTCTTAGATATGTCAGGATTGGAAACACATCATTGTGAAATGGACAAAAAGCAGAATTTAAGGAGAATCTGCATCAGTTCCATGTCTGATAAAGCTTTTAATGTTTATACTGAATTTTATACCCACACATTGAATATGTGCTGGTTTTTGAGAGGACAAATTTGGCAGGAAGCAATATCTGAAAATACTCTCAAAGTTGGAAAACAACTTGAATCCTCAGCTGCAAAACAAGAAATTCTACTTGAGATTCAGAGAGAAAGTTTAGAACTTCAGAGTAAAATGCTTCAACATGGTAAAGATATTGAATCAGTCTTATCAGACTTGAGCAGTAGTGCTCAAAATCACAAGGAAATGCTATATATGTTAGGACAAGCTATAAATAATCTTCAGTCTTGGTTAATAGGAGAGGTTTCATGGATTAATACAATGATATTTTATTTTTTTTGGGGTATATCCTTTTTTGTTCTCACTTCAACTCCTCGAACGATTTTATCAAGACTCCCAATATTAACATTACTTGTAATGAATGCCCTTTCAGAAAGAGTTCTTTGTATTTTCATTTTAAGTAAAGATAATTTTCAAATAGACGTAAACAAATTATATGGTAATGTTGTTAATTATATTCAATGCTTGCGATATGGTTTTGTACTGATTAGTTTTTGCATTCTCTTTCATAAAGCTTATTTTTTTGAAGATCCATTGATGAAAAACAAAGCTTTACTTGATAATATTTTCAAACAAAATCAAATAATCATGGAAGGCTTAAAGGTGCATAAAACTCTTATACCTGATAAAGCTTACTTAGTTTATAAATCAGATGGTACATGTTCAGTTGATAATAATTCAAAGAATAAAGAAAAATTTTCTGAAAAGGAAGATTATGGGAAAGCATCGAAGACTTTTGATGATTTCCAAAACTCTAGAAAAAGTACTTCTACTAAAATAAAAGTAACATCTAGTAATTACAGATATAATCTAAGGAGTTCAAGAAGTACTACACCAATACTAGATTGACCCCAGATCTTCAGAACGCCAAGTCTGTATTTTAATGAACAAGTTTTTTTCTAAATAATGAAATGCAACCTAAAAAAATTGTTTAATATCAAAAGCATAAGGATAACAAATCCAGAGCTTCTTTTGGAACTGAATTGATACGATGGTAATAAAGCATAATATAAAATTTGTAGTACACAGAGTTAGATAATTCCAAGTGGTCTAGTCGGTTTTTCATTTAAAATTTCAGCACTTACATCTGCGGTATGCATCTTAAATTGACCAAGATATGATAAGTAGCCTCTGTCATTTTGTAACTTCATAATTTTCAGTGTTTTCTATCTCTTCTAGACTTCTGAGAGATCTCTCGGAAGCTTTGAGTTTGTACCTATTGTTTTCTTTACAGGATTTATTACTCTCTCCCTTTACCAGTGGATTATTACATAAGATCATGAATTTTTTCTAGATATAATGATTGATACCATTTCAGTATTGAAATAATAATATTAGGATTAACCGAATTAAAAAAAAAAGGCAAGTTGAATGTAACATTCCTTCATGCATTCCCAGATCTCTGAATTAAGTTCAACAAGATTGTATATCATTCTTCATTGATAAAATGATGTGTTATATTAATTTTTTTTTTGTATATATCATTTCAATAAATTATTCTGTTATGTTATTAAATTTACTTATTTAAGGTTATTTGTTGAATAAGTATATCCCATAAAAAGTACTAGTTGGCTGTTTCATACTGCAGTCTTAGAATAAAAAATAATTTTCATAACGGTAGACTCCAACTGTACCAGCATCACATGAACTTGTGCCTTGATTTGCCTTCAGCCAGTATCCCAACATTTCCTTTTATTGAAAGACTTATTAGGAAATCCCATCAGTGCTGGATCACTTTTTAACAACTGATACCAATATAACATCTGCAACTAGCTTTCAGCTAACATGACTAGAAATACAATATAAAGATGCGGTCCAGCTATGGGAGTTGAACAGCAGGACAATCCACTGGACTTACACTCCTAGACTTGTTCAGGCAAAGAAATTCGTGAAGATTTCACCCACCTACGCCAAAAAGCTTCGGGTGATGGTGGGACAGCTGACGGGGCACTGTCGGTACAAACATCATTTGTACCGTATGGGAAAGTCAGCAAACGAGATTTGCGGGCTCTGTGGATTGGAAGCAGAAACAGCTGAACACCTGGTAGGCAAGTGTCCGGAGCTGGCCTGCCTAAGAACCATTCATATGGGTAAGCCGATCCTGGATACCAGAGAGGTATCGGCCAAGGCCCCTAAGGAGATTGACAGTTTTATTAACGTCATTGACGACCTCCCTAGGTTTCTATGAATGAGTAGGGTAGAGAACAAAAGATCTGCATGGTCGCAGTTCCCGGAAGGCTTACCAAACCAAAACGACCCCAGTTGAAATAATAATAATACTGGTTGTGCACACTCTGTAGGAACCAGCTTCTTCATTTACGCTCGAGTATCAACTCCAAGAATTTAAGAGAGAAGAAATGGTACGGTGGTCCTACCCATTCAACAGTTTTTCAAGAAAATTCAATTTTGAAGACAAATTCGATCAATGCAACAAAAACGTAGAATAGTACCACAAAAACAAACTTCAAATGAGCGATTGAAAGATGAAAAAATACCCTGAATTCTCATATACGGAAACGAATTACAGACAGGAGAAAATGCAGCCAATTTTTGTCGCAAAATTAATTAATCTGCACCTCCTTCAATGCGCTCTGGTTTGTACGAAATGCACAATACACCATCGTGTGATCTAACTTAGATAAAATCGCTCTCAAAACTTTTTGGGAAGCAGAAATACACCCCAACCTATTAGGGAATACCTCGACCATGACGAATCTTCTTCCAGATACAAGCGTCCAAAACTTGTACTCCAAATTGAATCTTTCAATGACCATTAGTGAGTATACTACTCAAGTACTTGTAGGGAATCTATCGAAAATATTCCAAGTCCGAGAACTGAAGAATTCGGTGTACAAACTTGGGATTATCAAAGCCACACCCCTAAGGGATCCGTAGAAAGGCTTTGCTAACGGTCGAATGGAAAACAGCCTGAATGCCCATAAAACTCGGCATTTCAGGGCGAATAATTCAATTGAGTTCAGACCAGACTACGAGAAACTACATCTACAACATATGTGCAACACTTGCACCGACAACAAGTAGATTAAAGATTTTTACATCTGTTCACGAGACCGGCGAAAAACTACCTGCGACCGAGCCGCAACGACCCAAGTGTCCAGCGACCCTAAGAATCGATTAGACATATTATCATCTTCTTCAAACTCTTTCAGTGGGTTGAAATAAATTGAATACGTGTTTTTATCCCGTTATTTTATTTCCCTACATTGTCCTTGGCCGTGAACTACTAGTTAGTCACAATATAAGGACCACAACCCACACTGTGTATGCTCCGAGATGGCGCTATGGGCTGTATGCGCCAGCTTACATCGGCTCCGGCGGATTGAAAGGGGTCGTCGCATTGCAACACAGTAGGGATGGGCAAGGGACAGAAAACTATCGATATATATTGTATGGATATTTTCTGATACTATCGAAATGTATCGAAATAGGTAAGAGTAAAAATATCGATGTTATATTTTGGTGTGGGGAAATTCTGTTGAATTCAATGAAGTTTTTTTGTTATCGTAGAGGAGAATAATAAGAATGATGACGATTATGTTCTAGCTCAATTTTCTTCACAACAGACCTGTATTTATTGCAATTGGAATTCTGACAATACATTTAATCTTTATTTTCAAGTCTTGGAAATATGTCAAAGAAAACGAAACACTATTTGCCAAGTTATTTAGTGTTCACAACCACAAGTAGAAATTTGAATCATCTCCATTATACTAAATTTTGGATAAATTGAAATTTATAAATACAATTAAATCATTAATGTTTTGTAGATCATAACATAGTGTCACAGAATATTTGGATGATAATTCTTTTTCTGATTGAATTTACATTAAATGACTCGTCCTGATCATAAAATGTCTCAGTATTAATGAATATATTATCGATATATTTGGCAAATGTGAACTTGGCCGTGGGTTTCATTAAAAAATTCAGAATGGAATACACATTTGGCAATTTCAACATTATTTTTATTATGAATAACACAAAAAAATCATCAACATTTTACTGAAACCAGTATTCTTCTGGTATTGACATCAGAAGCACTCTTTGTTTGACGCGCTCCCCTGTCATTCGGCTTCTGCTATCCGGAACGGATATATTTACCGCTGAGGCAACCCTTTCAGAAGCGACTGAGGAAGCTTGACATATCAAATATTTTAGTGCTATTTCTGAAAGAACTGGAGTGAAATTCTCACAATTCTTCCAGAATTTTTTTGGATCGGCCTTCCTCTCCAATAGTGGTTGGTCCAAATACTGTTTTAATTCGCTATGGATGGAGCCAGAATTTGAAAACTCGTGCGGAGTAGAATTACGAGTTAATAGTAATTCATGTCTGCTCCAAATAGAAGACTCATTAGGTTCTTCTTCGACGACTTGACATGATTTTGGAGAACACTGCGGCCTCTTCGCTAATGCTCTATATGAATTTCACTTCCCACTTTTGATATAGCATTTGCCACTGACTGCTATTGGAGAATTGAAGTGAATTTTCTTGAATCGGGGGTCCAAAATGGTGGCTATGGAGAGGAAGGCATTTTTCTCTAAAGGAGCTAGTCTTTCTTTGATTTTTTTTTCAGTAGAGATTCTTTTACAATTATCCCTACTGGAGTTGATGGAGCTGCTTGGTCTGTTACTTGAAGTAATAAATTAGAAAGTGGAATAACTAAACTTGATGTGACATAATTGCTACCACTTATTTCGTCCGTGGGTTCTTTGAATGGACCAAGAAGAGCAATTATATCACGGATCACATGAAGTTGTGAACTTGCAACCATATCTGGTGTATTTTTATTCGACTGACTTTTTGTAGCTCAAATTTTAGCTACAAAAGCTGACAACTTCACGAATCGTTCCAGCATATCTTAACAAGAATTCCATCTGGTGCTGACTGCTTGTGTTAATGTTAACACCTCCCCTTCTTTTTTTCCAGTTGCTTCTTGTTCAGATCGTAATTGATCCATTGCATTTACCGACTGTTTAAAAAAAGTAACGATATCTTTCACCTTATCGCAGAGTGCTGAAAAAGCACTCACTTCTCTTAGCACCCCATCAACTGTTCAAGTTCAAGAGGTGAGCCATACACGGTATCCTATGATCTTCACCTACGAACAATCTGACCGTAGCCACCATATTAGAGCCGCCATCTGTGGTAATTGAAACAATTTTTGTTGTATCAATATTAAATTCTCCACAAATGTCTTTCCAACACTCTTTTATGTAATTTCCTGAATGAGCCTGAAAACGAGTAGATATATTGTCAATTATCACACCATATGAACTGTAATCATTGCTAATTCATTTAAGACGTGGGGTTATATTACAATGGATCAAACATACCTCAGAAAGTTTCACAGCACAAAGATTGATACTCCCAAGGACCGGTGACTCCTTTAGAGTATCAATGAAATGTACCGTCAACACTAAGAAACTCCTTGTTGAATTCATGAGTGTCAGAATGTCACTTGTGAAGCTTGAAAATGATATATTATCCAAAATTTTTATGATAATCTCTTTCGTGGTGTCATATCTTGTTTCGACCAAATGAGTTACCTGTAATTTAAAAACAAATAGCTGTTACATGATTGTATAAAGAATATTCTCTATACAATGCTCAAATTTATAAAGTATAAATTGAAATATTAAAAAAAAACCTTTTTTTCTGGAAGGAAGTTTACAAAGTGGGCTGATAGTGCGCATTAACTTCTGTAAGTGCTTTTTTTCAACACAAGACAGAGGCATATTGTCCTTGCATATCATATATACTAATGCTTCAGTTATTTCCTCATATTTCTGTCCGCCTTCTACAATGAAAAAATTTTCATTAATAATATAATTAATACTAAAACAGAATAATATTGAAAACACTCATTTAACAAATAAAACACTCTAACTCACCTGCAAAGCTTGAACCCCTCTCGAAACAACTCATCAAAGTGGATTGCTACCTTTTTTTTTGCAGGTGGCATGCAGAATTGGGAATCATCAGAAGAATTTGTTGATGTACTTGGCAAAGAAGCCTTGAAATTAGAGAATTAAAAAAAAGAACTTATAAGATATTCAAAATTCAAAACTAGTATTCAATTTTTGCAATATTAGAATGGATTCATGACTTACATCAACACTTTTTTCGTCCAAATCTGACACCGACTTATCCGTAGCATCTTTTAATACATCTCTACATTTATTTTTCAATGAACCTGATGGTTCATCATTTGCACATATGCAAAATGATGCTTCAATCTAAGATGTGTAGCTAAATTTGTGGTTTTTCCCTTAGTTTTGTATGACTTTCCACATATTTTACATGAAGCAGATTCGCTATTTTCATTTCTTTTGAAAAACTTCCACACCGCAGACATGATACTTTGAATAATAAAAAAGCAAAACACCAAAAAACACAATCAAAATAACGAACTTCCAACTTTCGATTAACCGAAACTCAATATTATACTCAATGAACTAGTCGAATGAAGTAAAACACGAAGCTTTCTGCTATACCTTTTGCGTAACTACTGAAATTTTCAAAATGAAAATATTACTTATATAGACAACTATAGGGTAGGTTTCAAACGATATTGGAAATTCCAGGAATAAATGATTTACTCAAAGATATAGCGGCCCTTTCTTCACTTCTTATATTTAAATTTTATTGTGTCAATATATTTCTAAAGCAATTAGGAGGATTAAGTCATAAGTTTTATTTTCAATATGTAGAATTCAAAATTGAAAATAGTACAGATTGTTACAAGGAACCTTGGGAATTCCAATAACCAATAAATGGTTTAGGACGTTTAGGTACAAAAAGATATTTGAAAACAGCCTTTGAATAATATTCCAATTTTATTGTGTGCAATTATTTCTGGAACTTTTAAATAGCAAGATAGTGTTATAACTTTTTATTTTCGATAAGTAGAATTTCAAAACTGCTACATATAGAAATTATTCGATATTTATTTAATAGTGTCAAATTCGATATTTTTCAATATTTCGCATTATGATTTGTACCACACGAAACATTAATGCTCTAGTTTCATTAGTCGAAAATTCTTATTTATCGTGACTAGATTCAGTTGAAAACAACATTTTTAGTAGTTTGCTTTGCTCCCAATTTTATGGAAGATTTTCAAAATGAAGTTAAAATTCTGTATAGAATAAAGGTTATCAAAAAAACGATTTGGCTATTTGAAATGAATATATTTGAATCTGAAATATTCAGCCACTCAAATTTTTTCAATGAAATTAAATTCCAGTTACATTTTTTTTTCCACTGAATAGAATACCAAATGTGAGATAGTGGTATATTTTCAACTGAAGTAAACACCATCTGTTTTTAATGAGGTACCCTTCGAGTTCTCCATCATTCTTTTTATTTATTCTCAGCCGACAGCCACCAAAGAAGTTTTATGATTTTATTATGTTTAAGTAGATTCGTTCTTCTAGAATCACGCAGAACGTAAAACCTCAATGAACAATGAATTGAACAGTCGACATCCGAATTCTCAACTGCCTTGGTTAGATTTTTAAAACTACTAAAACCTACCAAATGATTTCTTCCTATTAAAAATTCCATGAAAATGCGAAAAATCTACTAAAAAAGTAGATTTCTACTAAATATGGTCACACTGATTCCAGCAATAACCAATAAATGGTTTAGGACGTTTATGTGCAGAAAGATATTTGAAAACGGCCGCTGAATAACTGTCAGCAAGATTGATTGCTTTAGTTCCATTAGCCAAAAATCCTGATTTATCGTGACCAGATTCAGTTGAAAACAACATTTCTAGTAGTTTGCAAAATAGTTATTGAAAATGCTTCTTATTGCATAATAATGATAAATGGTTTAGGACGTTTAGGTACAGAAAAAAAGATATTTAACTACGGCCGTTGGATTTGATTACAATTTTATTATGTCTATTTATTTCTTGAGCTTTCAGCAAGATTGAGTCATAACATTTTATTTTCGATGTGTAGAATTTCAAAATTTATTTTATAGTCCGCTAAATCAGCATTTTCCACTAATGGAACCAGAGTATAATATGTTTCGTGAGGTCAAAATCATGATGCGAAATATGAAAAAATATCGAATTTGATAATCTAATCTATTTAATATATCTATAATATCGGTTGAAAATATCGATATTTATTGCCCATCCCTACAACACAGTCACTTCTAAAAGATGCTTTGAGAAGGTGCGTCTTAGGCAGAGGTCGCTGGAACGCCTAACTGACGAGTCCACCAGCGACCTCGGGACGAAACACTAACCCCCGGGAGAGGGCGCACATAAATCTTGGCTCGAGAAAGACTCGCCAAATACTCAACCCCTCCCAAAAGGCTAAATGCATCCTTTCTAAAAGTCCACGAAAGGTAACAGGTAATCCCATTTCTCGCCATTTAGCCCCTTTTCGTTAAAGGCAATCGGCGCATATGACCTATCTGGACTTTTTCTTTGGGTGCCGTGCCCGTCTTCAGGTGTGGGCTTTCTCTATGACAACTTGGTCCCTTATCGCTGCTCGGAATAGCTGTTCTTCCCCCAGTCCTGTCCAATTTCAAATGTTTCTCAACCACAATATCTTCTTGCGACTTATCCCTGTGCTGCCCTCATATTTGAGGTCTCGTATTATGCATCCGACATAACTAACCTTTCTCATTTTTATGGTGTTCAGAAGTTCTTGATCCTTACACAGTTGTCTGAGAACCTCTTCATTAGTTGTATGTGTCCAAAAAACCTGGAGGATTCTCTCCAAATCTCCATATGTAACATGTTCTCTACCTCGTCTGAACTGTGAGTGAAAGTTGTTTTCCATTTGCTAAATGCCCCATGTCATCGCTTTTTCCCCTTTCATCGGATGTTATGTCATTGTTTCCTGTTCACACACACAATAACTAAATTTTTTGGAACATTTTAGGACCAATTCAACGTTTTCATCTGGAACATGTTCTCCTTCGCAAAAAAAATTGCCTTGTCTGCGATTCACATTGTTTTATTCTCGATTACATGGGGTCAGAACTGGATCAAGAATATTTAAAGAATGAGAAAAAAGAAAACTGATGAAGGTTTTTGTGTGGACTGTAGCTTCTTTGTCGGGAAAATCTTTTTGCGTGAGCGTGAGGGTAGGTGACGCGCTCTAGATTGACATGAGAACCTACCCAAAATAAAAAGAGATCCAATTTTTTTGAACATTATTATTGAAAACAATCATAAATATATACAATTTTTTGATAAAGAAAAGTTTAGGCATTTTTTATCTGATAGATGTCAATCTATATTGAAGTTCATCATACTTGTCTCTGGTTCATCATTAATTGATTCTGATTGATGGTGTATTCTAAATTTCAAATATAATATCAAGAATATATTTGAAATTTTAATGATGATTCGAATTTCATGGAGTTCCTCTGCAACTCATAAACTTCATTCAGAAGACCTGGCTCACAATTAAGGCTATGCTGCCATTTCCTTATAGTTCTACCATTTGGTAAAACAAAGTATTGCTTTGGGTGAATAGAAAATATAGTGCATGCAAATTCTTTTAAGTAAAAGAATTCAATTCACTATCAATATTTTTGAGTAGAACAAGTTCCAGAGTTGTACCTATTAAATGAAAAATATTATTTATAATACCAGAATTCAAATTTAAAACTGTTGTTCTAAATTACCTTTCAGTTCAAACTTTCAAGTGACTTTCGAACATCAACTTTCAAAATATATCGTCAAAACCTCTTCAAATTTGTCATTAATATATCCACTTTTTTTAATTTCAATTAATACTTCTTTCATTTTTGAAATCTGGACATCTCTACGCCTAACTTTTTCTTGCAGTGTCTTCAATTTTCTCTTCAAATCAATGAATTGCAAATAATTTTCTGAAGTTTGAGCTGCACTATCTTTAAATGATTTTGGTTCTGCTGTAGATATAGATGGTAAATTGACATCTAGATCCATATCTGAATTTTCACTTCTTGGTGTTATTATAGATATAGATGGTAAAATAACATCTGAATTCATACTTGAATCTTCTGTTATTGTAGATGTTGCTGAACTAGTATCTGAGTTGATACATGTAGATGGTAAATTGACATCTGAATTCCTACTTAAATCTTCTGTTATTGTAGATGTTGTTGCTGAACTAGTATCTGAGTTGATACATGTAGATGGTAAATTGACATCTAGATCCATTTTTGAACCTTCACTATCTTTACTTTTTGGTGTTATTGTAGATATAGTTGGTAAACTAATATCTGAATTCCTATCTTCACATTTTGCAAATGTTGTTATTGTAGATGTTGATGCTGAATCAGTATCTGGATGAATAATTAAACCCGTACATTCTTCAACAACTCCAGTAGCTCCCTAGAATATATAAAAGTTGGTTATTAATTAATAGGAAATAATTTAGATTCAGATTTCATTTAAAGGTTTTGGGATATTGAATACAGTTGGTACTAGGCATTCCAAATCACGTGTCGGTGGGCAAATAGCTTTTTGAAGTGTGTAACGAAGTCTGATTATTCCAATAGGAATGATCAGGCTCCGTCTAAAGAATATTTCATTGTTTTCCGTTCAAATTAATCATTCTGATATATTCCGTAAATATTGGAATTAATTTATTAATTGTTCACCGCGATAATGAAAAAAGTCCATGCCTCATGTTTTTCAACCGACCAGGGCCTCGAATTATCCGATTGAAATAATATAAGAAATTATTTATTTCGGCGTTTTTACCGCCGATATATTTTTCCAGATGTTAGATTGCGTTCCGCCGAGAGAATTTTCTCCAAAAACGAGGTTTTTGTCGACATGAGGAGTCACGTGGGCTGAATTCTTTCATCGTCCCCCCACCGAGGTTATAAAAGGGTGTAACCGGCCCAAAATCGGTATTCATGTTTAGGCATTCAGTAAGTTATTCAGATTTAGGCCATAGTAGTTATTACAGTAGAGATTATTCAGATTTAGGCAGTAGTATAGTTTAGTTATTAAGTAGATAGTTAGTAGTAATTCATATTTAGAGATTTAGGCAGTAGATTTAGATATTCAGTTTGGAAAAAGACATTTTGGTTAAGGAGTTACAAAGTGATTGGACAATAGTAAAATTGGTAATTGAACGCCAATAGTTACAAATCCGTTTCTGGGGTCGAAAATCGCCATTTTCATCAGTTAACTTACTTGTTAGTCATTTTCTGGGAAGTTTGCTAATTTTTACTTGTGACTTTCTCACGAGTGAACATTCAAGGGTTTCATTTGTTAGAGACAGCGAGAGGGTGGTGTACCGGTGGAGTTTTTCAACGCGTTAGGATTAGTTTTCATTCCTTCCCGACTCTACAAATCCACGATTCTCATCTCCATATATCATATCCCGGCTCCCGGATCCGACTAACTTCAACGGTTCTGACTGTCATTAAATTGGTGAGGTAAGGACACAGTAGTTGTAGACAGTACAAATCATCTCAGTAACCGAATTTAAGTATACATATTGATACAGTTTATACTTTTTCTGATTTCCCGTTTTGCTGAGATTGTCTGTATTGTAGAATTAAATCAGTAAACCTATTAATTCTTTTGCGTTGTTTGTTACTTGGTCACCGCTACCATCCTAGGTGACACCGAATCCTGTCTTCACTAAGCTACCCTGGTAAGGTTTGTCAATTTCTCCCTAAAATTGGCTGGCGCTCGAGATACTACTGCAAAGTGCTGAGGGGCAATTGGCAGAGGCGCGCCGTGACGCAAAAAGGAGCGTTACAAGTGTCATAATGAAAGCATGTGGTTCGTTGTGAATAAATCATTTAAACGGCATTATCTCCAAAGCTGTGTGAGTTTGTTGTTGTTGATAGACTTTTTAAGATGCAGAGTGAGTATTTAAAGACATAATATTATTGTTGGAAAATCCAGATATTGGTAAAAGGTAAGCTGAAAAATCCAATTTGTTTTTTGTTTACACAACAGTTTGTTTCCTATATGTGAAGTGAAATGTTTATTTACAGATATCAAATGAAGCTGAAGTTAGTAAATGATGTAGACCCTTTTACATTGAACATTCAGGAATTAGATAATTCAATTATATTGACTCAATAGTTGACAAGTGGCACTACGTTCATCTTAAGTAGGATGACCTCCCACTCCAAATCCCAACACCAGGCATGGCATTTGTTTTTGCCGAGTTATAGCTGTAATACAAAAAAAAATTCATGGAAAATTATTTGATACCCCAAATAATGCATGGTATTGCCAAAAATGTATTTTCCCACTAATATATTATAATTTGTTAATTAATTGCTAATTTTGTTGTTGTCTTTTCATTATCCTTCACCCTGTTTTAATGAAAATGCAAAAATATTCGAATAACCACGTCTCACCTAATATCATATATGAGGCAAATTATAAATAACATGAAATTTGAATCTGGAATAATGAAATATTCAGCTCTTACTTGTTTATTTGAACTCAATAAAATAATGATTAGAATCTCTCTACTAAGCAAACTGTCATTATTTTTCTATTAGCCCCAGAGAGTTGGTCAGATCTATTTGAAACACCCTGTACAGAAAATTATTTATTATAATAAATACCCTTATGAAAATACCATTTCAATCTGAAAACCTCTGATTTTCATGTTATTTCAAAATGTAAGAAACCAAAAGTTTCATGTTTATTTCAAACATATATTGAAGAAAAATTTTATATAATTCTTAGATGAATTTCAAAAACATTTTATATCCTTGAAGGGCTTAGGTGAAAATGTGTGAATGGTGAATGGCATACTATCTTAATATTTCTACTCAACTCCAAGTTAGATTCGTCAATCAGAAAGGAATGGGAAATCTTCATTAGTGACAATATTACCCCAAAAATTGAAAATTTCCTATCATTTCTCACTCAACGCTGTTCTCTCTTAGAATCTCTGGACACAAAAGCCTATACATCTGACCCAAATAATCTATTAAACAAGAAATCAAGAGAAATTCGTTCTTACTCTCATTCATCTACAAAAAATAATCTATGCCCTTTATGCAACCAATCCCATTTCATTTATTCATGTAAAGAATTTCTAGGCACTCCTATAGAAAAAAGATTTGCTTTGATTAAGCGTCTTAGGTTGTGCTCGAACTGTTTAAGATCTGGACATTCAAATTATTCCTGCAGATCAAAATATTCCTGTCGGTTTTGCCGGAAAAAAATCACACTCTACTTCATTATAACTCGAATGATACCAGCAAAACTCGAATCAATAATCAACCCTCCAGCAATCAGTCTCATACTCATCAAGAGTCTAATTTGAACACGGAGAATATTTCCGAAAATTTGTATACTGATTCAGTGGCATCTCAAGTAAGTCATTGTACTTACACAATTCTCTCCACTGCAATTCTCAATATTTAGACAGAAACGGAAAAACAATTAAATGCCTAATTTTACTCGACAGTGGCTCGCAATCAAACTTTATTACCAAAAAATTATTCGATAAGCTGAATTTAGGCTATACCTCTGTAAACATACCGATTTTCGGTTTGGGTCAAAATCTCATAAACATTTCCAAACGAGCCACAATCCAAACCCAATCTATATATAACAATTACACTTTCAAATCGCCTTATCTCATAATTGATAAAATCACCGGCCTTACACCTCAACAGAAAATACCTCTAAGCCATTTCAAATTTCCAGGCAATATCTGTCTTGCCGACCCAACATTTCATATGCCTCCTAGGTGCTGGCATATTCTTTGATCTACTTTCTTGTGGACAAATCAAATTGGGTGAAGGGCTACCCATACTTCAGGAAACAAAGCTAGGCTGGATAATATCCGGACCTTTGTCCATCCTTCCACCTGCTTCCACGAACTCTTCTTTTCTATCTACTTCAAAGAATATACAGTTACAAGATTTTTGGCAGATTGAGGAAAACTTTGCAGGTCAACAATTCAGTACCAAAGAAGAAACTGAGTGTGAATCTCATTTCTCTGGAACCTTCACAAGAGACAATACCGGAAGATTCACAGTTAGTTTACCCTTAAAAGAAAATTACCTCAAATTAGGTGCCTCTGAAGAAACAGCCATCAAATATCTCGTTAACGAATCGCAAAGTACGAAAACTTTGGGAATTTCTTGGAACTCCACATCAGACTGCTTCATCTATAACTCACAATTGTTCCTTGATTATCCGAATCCAGTCACGAAGAGGAACATTTTGTCAACCATTTCCCAAATCTTTGAACCTCTAGGTCTCCTTGGTCCTGTCATAGTTCAGGCAAAAATTTTACTCCAGCAGCTATGGCTATCCAATCTCAATTGGGATGATCCTATGCCAACTAATCTTTACAAGGCTTGGATTCACTTTTGTAAACAACTTCAAAGAGCCAAAATTTTGGAAATCCCCCGTCATGTTATTCAAAGAGATCCGATTAGTGTACAAATACACGGGTTTTTTTTATGCATATATTCAGGCATATAGCGCATGCATATATTTGAGATCGCAAAATCGCAACGGTGATATACAAACCAACCTATTATGTGCGAAATCGCGCGTTGCCCCTCTCCAGACCATTTCCCTTCCTAGACTAGAGTTGTCAGGTGCCTTACTAGTATCCAAGCTGGAAAAAAAGGTGATCCAGTCCATGAACCTCAACTTTGAGTCAGTTCACTATTGTACTGATTCAACCATTGTCTTAGCATGGTTGAGTGCTGAACCTCGTACATGGAAAACTTTTGTGAGCAATAGAATTTCTGAAATCCAAGGTCTATCTGACGCCAACAACTGGAATCATGTACCTTCAAAGGAAAATCTTGCTGATATTATTTCTAGAGGGATCAATCCTACCGATCTTGAAGGTGCTGACTTGTGGTGGCATGGACCACATTTTCTATCTAAATCTTCAGATAATTGGCCACAAGAACGTCACATTTCAAACTATTCGCGTACAGCTTCAACACTTGACGAATATAATCAAAACCACACTTTCATGCTAATGTCAGATAACAATTACATTTTCGAGCGATTTTCAAAATATTCTAAGATGATACGTGTCATAACTTATTGTTTAAGATTCGCTAAAAAATCAAGAGGAAAGCAAGATACTGAAATAAACTAACTAAAAATAAGTCCTTCTGAGTGGCAAAACACGGAAAATTTGCTGCTCAAACTCGTTCAAGCCCAGTGTTTCACCGATGATTTGAAAGATTTAACATCTACGAAATCGGTCAAGTTTTCCAGTTGTCTGAAATCTTTAAACCCCTTTTTAGACACTAATGGCATAATCCGAGTGGGAGGCAGATTGAAACATGCAAACGTTAGTCTCGATACTAAGCATCCTATTTTCATTCCTAAAAAACACCCTGTCAGGCAACCCTTTCCTTTATAAGAAGGAGGTTCTGGCCTTTAAATGGTCGCGATGCGGTACGTAATATACTCCTTCAATGCATACCATGTTTCCGAGCCAACCCACCAATACCTTCGAATCAAATGGGCAACCTTCCTGCTCCACGTGTAACACCTTCTCGCGTTTTTTCCAATTGTGGTCTTGACTATGCTAGATCATTTCTTCTGAAAGATGGAAAATATAGAAACCGAAAAATCCTAAAATGCTACGTATGCATATTCGTGTGTCCGTCTACAAAGGCGATTCATATTGAACTCGTGAGTGAACTAACCACTGAAGCGTTTATGGCAGCATTCAAGCGGTTTGTATCTAGGCGAGGAATGTGTACAAATCTTTATTCGGATAATGGATCCAACTTCATTGGAGCCAAAAATCAATTCAAGGAAATATATGAAATTCTATCTAGTAAGCCAATACAAAATCATTTTGAAAATACTCAAATGCAGTGGCATTTTACAACTGCTCGTTCAGCCCACTTTGGAGGGCTTTGGGAGGCCGCTGTGAAATCGGTAACGCAACACCTCAAACGCATTTTATCCACCGATCATTATACTTATGAGGAGTTTATGACTATATTAACTCAAATAGAAGCTACTCTAAACTCGCGTCCTCCCGTTCCCTTATCCTCTGACCCCAATGACCTCGAGGCGATCACTCCAGGACACTTCATCATCGGAGAACCATTGAATGCCGCTCCTCAACTCAACGTCGATGACACAAAGGTTCATCACTCGAATAGATTTCAGCACTTGCAAAAACTCGTACAAAGTTTTTCGACCAGATGGAGAAATGATTACCTACATACTTAATCTCGATCAAAGAAACAAGTGGCAATTGAAGAAAGAAGTCAAAGAGCTGATAGGCAGACTCGTACTCCTTCGTGATGAAAATTCCTTACCTCAGCAGTGGGCCTTGGGAAGAATCACCTCTGTGCATCCCGGAACAGACAATATTGTTCGTGTTGTTAGTGTCCGTACCAAGAACGGAATTGTGAAAAGAGCAATTTGCAAAATAAGCATCTTGCCAGTGAATTGACTCTCATTCATCTAAAGCCATTTTTTAAAAATTTTTTTTATTATTAATTTATTAATAGCATTAAGAAAACTGTATGTTAACCTATCTTACCAGACCTGATACTATTATTTTCATGTGATTTTTTGTTTTTTGAAAGTGGATACTTTCAAGGCGCCGGCCGGTATGTTCGGTACTGTGCGATTGACAACATCGCATCGAATATATCGCTGAAGTACCACTTGAGAAGGTTCGACCCCAAGCAACAGACACCCCATGCGAGAGACAGTTTCTACCGTAATCTCGAGTCAACCACCCACAGTCTAACGAAACAAAACCAATTAATACTCTCTACTCAATTCTTTCCATATATATACAGGGTGTCCCGTAAAGACCACGTCAAACCGGGAGAGAATGTAGATCAAAGGATAATAATAATAATAATAATATAACTTTATGCGCTCTCAATTAACATAATACCCCAACATAGTCGGCTTAGAGCCCGTCAAAATATAGCTGAAATTTACATACAATTTAATAACAAATGAATAATTTTACAAACTTATAAAATAAACCCAATGAAACAAACAATCATCCAAACTTAATCTAACAATGAAAACTCAAAATTAATCAGCCAAATGAATTTCATCTTTCATGAATTCCTCAATAGCATAATAAGCCTTAGAAATTAAATATTTTTTCATTTTTTGTTTGAGCTTCTTATCACTATCATTTATTCGATTATATAGTGGTATTTTATTGAAAATGGAGATAATCTGATACTCAACATTTTTTTGTAAATAAGAAAAATTAATTTTAGGTGGTCTCAAATTAAGTTTACGTCTTGTATTGTGTTGATGATTTCTCCGGAAATCAAGAAACAAATCCTTGTTGTCGAGAACAAACGAGATCGCTTCCAATATATAAATTGATGGAAATGTAAGTATATTATATTTAATGAAAAATGGTTTACATAACCCACCTGCTATGACAAAATTCCAATTATAAAAGTCTTACCGTTTTCGAGATATTTTTTTTTTTTGGAAATAATTAATTTTTGCCCCTTTCAATAGTTCTGCCCTTACGGTTGGTACAATTTTACATCTTTCTGGTTATTTTTTTCAGTGAAATATTGCTGAAGAATGATTTTAACGTTTACATTAAAAACATCCTCCAAAAATTTTAAAGGGGGGCTATGAGAAATATTTTTATTGGAAATTTTGGTAGTGGATAATTTTGTTCTTGAAGTTTAGCCCATCCTAGTGGAAAAAAAATGTACCGAGCTACTGCTGCACATTACACCAATAAATTGTCTATTTTATAGTGATTTCAAAGAGGTATCACACAAGTCATTTGTTATTCAAAGAAAAAAGATATGGCTGTTTTTATCCAAATGGGTACGTTTCTGACAAAATCAAGTTTGTCAATTCTGTTAAGAAATCTTCGATGTTGCATTACTTAGTGAACAATGGCAATTGTTTACGTGCGAAAATATTACTCGCATAATTATTCACCCCAACGAAATTCAATTTTGCCGGCAAATTTTGGAAAACATCATGCAGATCCAGATTTTTTTAATAAGATCATTTGGAGCGATGAGTCTTCCTGTACCAAGGATGGGTACATGAAGACCTAAATCCTCTGGACTTTTAATATTGGGGCTGCCTAAAAGACAAAGTATACGCAACACCCATACGTGATGATGCCGAATTGCGGATGCGTTCTCTCAATTCGGCATCATCACGTATGGGTGTTGCGTATACTTTGTCTTTTAGGCAGTCCTAATATTAAAAGTCCAGAGGATTTAGGTCTTCATGTACCCATCCTTGGTACAGGAAGACTCGTCGCTCCAAATAATAAAAGTCCATAGGATTTAGGTCAGGTGAACGAGGTGGCCACAAAATTTCCCCTTCTCTTCCAATCCACCGGTGGCGATAAGTTCTATGCAAATGTGCGGTAACTTCGAGTCAGTAATGTGCTGGGCATCCATCATGTTGAAACCACAGACTACGTCGCAGCGCCAGTGGCACATCTTCCAATAAAATGGGCAGCTGGTTGGTTAAAAATTCCAAATAATTGTTTGCGTTCAGTGATAGCGGCAGTTCGATCGGGCCCAAAATTGCACCATTAAATATTCCAGTCCATAAATTGATCTTGAATCGATATTGTGATCTATCTTCTCTCACCTCGTGTGGATTTATGATATTCCAGCTATGCAAATTGTGAAGATTCATGTACCCATCCTTGGTATAGGAAGACTCGTCGCTCCAAATGATCCTATTAAAAAAATCTGGATCTGCATGATGTTTTCCAAAATTTGCCGGCAAAATTGAATTTCGTTGAGGTGAATAATTATGCGAGTAATATTTTCGCACGTAAACAATTGCCATTGTTCACTAAGTAATGCAACATCGAAGATTTCTTAAGAGAATTGACAAACTTGATTTTGTCAGAAACGTACCCATTTGGATAAAAACAGCCATATCTTTTTTCTTTGAATAACAAATGACTTGTGTGATACCTCTTTGAAATCACTATAAAATAGACAATTTATTGGTGTAATGTGCAGCAGTAGCTCGGTACATTTTTTTTTCCACTACGATGGGCTAAACTTCATGAACAAAATTATCCACTACCAAAATTCCCAATGAAAATATTTCTCATAGCCCCCCTTTAAAATTTTCGGAGGATGTTTTTAATGTAAACGTTAAAATCATTCTTCAGCAATATTTTTCTGAAAAAATTAACCAGAAAGATGTAAAATTGTACCAACCGTAAGGGCAGAACTATTGAAACGGGCAAAAATTAATTATTTTCAAAAAAAAAAATATCTCGAAAACGGTAAGACTTTTATAATGGGAATTTTGTCAAAGCAGGTGGGTTATCCTCTGATCTACATTCTCCTTCGGTTTGACGTGGTCTTTACGGGACACCCTGTATAAGCGTCAGGCTGGTGCAACTTGTATGTGATCTGTGTATCAATAAACACCAATTCATAAAATTAGAATTTGTGTTTCAAACAACCACACCCCAATTCACATTGTTACTTTGATTTTGACTGTTAGTCTGGTATGTGTAAAGATAATTACAATTTACATTACAATTACTGTAATTTTTTATTGTAAATTTGTGTATATATTTTTTATATTTTCTCATCTATATTGGCAGAATAAACTGAAATAAAACAATAAAGTAGTTTTCATTTTTATTCTGGGCTGATATAATCAAAATCCCTAATACATATTTGGTGTAGGGTAGTAATTCACTTACATACTTAGAAAAATACATTAATAATACAATAACAATTTTATATACTTAAAATTAATTTTTATTATTCAGAGGGGGACAATAGGAGGGGAAAGATTAATTAAGCCACAAGAAACCATTACTATCTTATCTAAAATATTCAAATGGTCAGGGTCATTTTCCTTTTTTATCATAGATATTGGTATGGTATCTTTAAAAATATTGAATTTATTTTTTAACATACCAATTATTCTTTTCACATTCAAATACACTTAGTGTCACAACACTTGAGAACACTGTACTCTAGGGCTGCCATAAATGTTGGAACATCGACCGGGACAAAAATTAAAACCTCATCTGAGAAGTATTCATTTATTTTTTCTCAGGGTTTCTAGGATTATTGACTTTTTTGCATGTTGAATTATAACACATTCCCCAATAAAATAAGATTTATTCGGACATATCCACTGAAATAATTTATAAAGAAATATAATAATATCAACTCGCAATAAAAACAACATGAAGTCGCAAAAATAAACAAGTAGTTATGGTACACTTTTTTTAGGATTGATCTTCGGTGCTATTTTTTTAGCCCATTTATATATTTCAAAGTTTTGGCCTTTTCAAGTAATTTTTTTCAATATACAACAGTTTCTTCTACTAGATTTGATCAAGGAACAGCATTCAAAAACAGTCATACAAATATATCGAATTTTGTCATTGGCCGAGTCCATTATATTCGAGATATCGGGAGTTGTGAAAAAACTCTGACTTCACTGTCAAATATAACTTATTGCATTGTATTCATCGTGCTTTAGTTTGTTATAGACTTGTCTTGTTTGGCTCCCAAAATATTTATTTAGTAATCTTCCATTCAACTCTTTCTTAGTACCTATCCTCTCAATTAATTTTTACTTTAATAACAGTAATTAATGATTCTTCAATCCTTTCAATCGGTTTGTCAATCAGAAATGCTTGATTGTGTAGAAATAGAGTATAAAGTTCTAATAAAGAGTCAAAAAAAAATCGGTTACAGCTTTTAAGGCCCTTTTTTCAGCTAAGAATTTTTTTTCAATGACCCCATAGCTTCAGCGAGCGTTCAATAGCTAGAAGTAGTGAAAGCCATCGAATTCTAAAATAAGAAAGTACCTTGCTGTAAGTGGTTTCTGCATACTCACGAATACCTTTCATCGTTCGACAGAAAATATCGAAAAATATTTGAAATTTTAAGACCAATGGACAACCGATAGTTTTGTTGTCTTTGGAAAAAATTTCTTCTAATTAAAAAAAATCGCCTTTATTTTACTTCGAAGTAAGTACCTATTTGTGTTATCCGCACTGACAGCGAACATATTTTAAATGGAAATATTAAGGTCCTCTAAGGATCCAATACATAATAAAGTGATTGTATAAGACGATTTATTTGGCCATGTGTCCAATTTTAATAATTTTATTTTCAATACTTCGGTTTCTCAAAAATAATGTTTGAGCAACGGAAACAGCATTTCAGATTTCTGATTACTGGAATCCGTTGAGATTCCATGAAAACAAATTTTGTCTCACCTACTCTATATAAGGAAATATGAATCTCATAACGGTCAAATTACTGACCGGGACAATTGAATAACTAACCGGGACACGGGGACTCATTGGTCCAAACCGGGGCATGTCCTGGCGTACCGGGACGTATGGCAGCCCTACTGTACTCCCAGTGTCCGTCAACGTGTTAAATGAAAATTTACCAACAAGGTATTCTTAATTAACTTCTTTGAAATTAAAAACAGATTATCACTAATATGAAAAGAAGTTTTTAATAAATCTCGTTAATCTTTAGACTTATCAGTTAGATCTGTCGAACTGTCCACCACAGCTAATATTTAGAAGTTTCATCAACCTGAAAAGAATGATATAAACGTGTTGATTGTATTACTTACGCACAATTTCCTCCGTTTATCTAATCTTCCTCTCCTCTCAACATCAGCCTGTTTCCTATGAATTTTTTGAGATTTGTGACCCATTTTCTGTGATGGAACCCAATCCGGATGATTTTCATCTTTCAAAGCAGCAGGTTTGCCTAGAGGAAATTCAGACTGGTGTAAAATACTTTTAATGTAAATTTCATTATAACACTTGGCCACTTAGGTTGATTTCAACTATATCACTTACCAGTTATAAAATGTTTACTGCAGACTCTCTGATTCTTTAGTTTCGATTCAGTAAGATCGTCCCTCTTAATTGCTGCTATCCATAGTGCCCTACGCCTTTCAGACAATTCGTTTTTATCCGTAAGAAACCTGTGGCTTAAAACCGCAGGCACTGAAAAGAATTTTACAGCATCCCTGTTGGAACGACTTCTACAACCAACTACAAGGCATGTCAAAGGCATTTTTTCATGAGAATACCACTAATAAGCTCTAAACAATATAATAATCATTTGATGCAGTCACGAAAACAAAAATCTCACAACTTTTAGATCAACTTATAACAGAACAATATGACTACAAAGCATTGTTTGATGTTTGCCCCCAGCCGCCATATTGAATTTGTTATGACAGATCATTGGAATGCCTGATTACATCAAGTTTCACAAGTTTTCTTCTATAACCTGGCATGTATAGGCGAATCAACATAAGCGCTACGCCACCTGGTGACAATCAGAATAAATAAAATAAAATAAAACGAATTAATTTCCACTATATTAATAAAGTGGAAATTAATTCGTTTTATTTTATTTTATTTATAATGAATTTCCGCCAAGTAAGGACCGAATCCATTAAATAAACAATCAGAATAACTAGAAATGTTGACATGGTTCTTGCATCAGAGGTAGTCAGTCCTTTTCATTTCTCTGAGGTTCTTGCATTCTGCTTTGTTTTTGTGTGATATTCTACAAATATTTATATATTTTTTTAATCATTTCAATAGTTATGAGTCGTTCGAATCGCTATTGTTCAGTTCATCAGTGTTCTTCCTGGGAAAAAAAAGTTCAAATATCAAGTTCCATGCTTTCCCCCAAACTGGTAATAAATATCGTGTTTGGGTGGAAGGGAACTTGGGGAGTAAAGTGATGATGGATCGACAAAAAGCTTGGAAACTGAAATTCAAAATCGATAACCCAGTGACAAGAAATATGAATGTATGTATGTTCCCTGCATTTTATCGATGATTATTTTCATCGAGGTAAGTACTGATAGGCGGGTAGCGGGTAGATACTCATCTATGATCCCGATAGATGACAGATCTACTTCAGGGACGCGCCTCTGCCCACGCGAGCCTTGGTTTATCTCCCAAACCCATTCGGGAGGAACCATTGTCATACTCACCATCTTCCCACCTAACCCTAAATCCCTTTCAAACATCCTACCATCTTCTAACCCGCCTGGCCAACGTGGAAGATTATGGCCAAAACCCCCTTAGACAAGATGAATTTTAAAACAGTTGGATATGGTCCCCAGGTGGGTACACCCAAATCCCACCCCTTCAAGAAGGGCTGCCTCACGGAATCTGGGGGAGGCAAAAATTCATATTTAACGAACCAACAAGACAAAAATAAAACAAAGAGTAAAAAACAGCTAGCTCTCAAGGTTGCTACCTACAACGCAAGATCCCTACTCTCGAATGAAAGGTTCATCGAGATGGAACAGAAACTAGAAAAAAAAAATGGGATGTTGTCGGAATAAGTGAGACTAGAAGATATGGAGAAAGCTTGGAAACTTTAAAATCTGGCCATATATTTTATCATAATGGTTCAAATGACTCAATCGGTGGAGTAGGCTTTCTTATAAATAGAAGACTATCCAGATACCTGCTTACCACAAAATCCATTTCAACAAAAGTAATACTTATAACTTTACGCCTAAACTCTAGATACACTTTAAAGATCATTCAAGTGTATGCACCAACATCAACGCATTCTGATGAAGAGGTGGACATATTTTACGAGGACTTATTGTCCGCTATTCAGGGAAACCCTGCCCACTTCACTGTTATTTGTGGTGACTTCAATGCTAAAATAGGAGTAAAAGCCGATCCGAATGAAGTAGCACTTGGAAAGTTTGGTAGCCAAGGTAGAAATGAAAGAGGAGAGACACTATTGACGTTTCTCTTAGAAAATAATTTATTCCAGATGAATAGCTTCTTCCAAAAGAAGGTAAACAGGAGATGGACATGGAAAAGTCCTGACGGGAAAACCCGGAACGAAATAGATTATTTCATTACTAATAAATGGTCCATCTTCAAAGATGTGACGGTTTTGAATAGGTTTACAACATCCAGTGACCATACGTTGGTAAGGGCTACTATCGAAATATCTACCGACCTGGAAAGACACAAGATGATCAAAAAGAAGACCAAATCATGGATTCATCCAGCAGATGAGACAGTGTTCAGGCAATTCATCGATGATAAAATGGAGAACATACCGGCTACAACTGACATAAATGAACTAAACAACAAAATAGTCATAACCATCAGACAGGCAAAAAACAAATTCTGGCCGAAAGGTGAAAAAGAGCAGAGAATAGGTCCAGAAACTGAGAAAAAAATGGAAGAACGGAGAGAGAAGGCTAGCGACGTTAACATGGAACCACATGAGATGAAGGCCATCAATAGGGATATATCGAAAGCTATTCGGAAGGACATAAGACAATACAAAAATAAACAGATACTTCGAACAATTGAGGAAAACAAGAGTATGAAAGTCATGAGGAGAAAATTCACAAATGACAAGATGGAAATATTTCAGCTTAAGGACGAGAAAGGTAGTATAGTAACGAATAGAGATGAACTAGTACAAATAGTAGAAGAATTCTACACTGCCCTATATAAGTCCCAAATAAATCAGGCAAGAGAAGAGCCACTACAAAAGATTCAAAACCAAGGCTCCGAAGAAATACCCGATATATCCCGTGATGAATTTTACTACGCACTTCATAAAATGAAGAATAACAGGGCTCCTGGACAGGATGAGGTGGAAACGGAGGCTATAAAGCTGGGAGGACCAATTTTGATAAAGAAGATCCTAGAACTTTTCAATCTATGCCTACAAAATCAAAAAATCCCAATCTAATGGAACGACTCTCTTACGATATTGCTCTATAAAAAAGGAGACAAAACAAGTCTAGAAAACTACAGGCCAATCAGCTTGCTTGATCACCTCTACAAGTTGTACACCAGAATTCTTACAAATAGATTAGAATCGAAATTTGAGCTCTACCAACCAAGAGAGCAGGCTGGATTTCGAGCTCGTTATGGCACCAACGACCACCTACAGTGCTTGAAAACCTTAATAGAAAAAACTATTGAATATAATAGACCTTTAGTCCTGACATTTGTTGATTTCCACAAAGCGTTTGATACAGTAGAATTAACGGCCATTATAAAAGCATTAAATGAATGCCGAATCGACCATCGATACACAAATGTCATCAAAAATATATACAACAACTCCACAACAACTATCAACCTTCACTCCCAGACAAAGAAAATTAAAATAGGAAGAGGCGTAAGACAAGGTGATACTTTATCACCTAAACTATTCATCACTGTCCTAGAGTATGCGCTCAAAAGGTTGGAATGGGAAAACAAGGGCATCAGTATCGATGGGGAAAGACTCAATCATCTTAGATTCGCCGACGATATCGTGCTCATCTCTGACAATCTAGGAGAAGCCGCTATTATGATCCAAGAACTAAAAAACGCAATACAGTCGGATTGAGGATAAATCTCGAAAAAACAAAGATGATGACCAATCTAGTCCCTAATAAGCTATTAAGTGTAGACAACAATCAGATAGAAATGGTCCGTAGTTACATATATCTGGGGCATGAAGTGAGGATTGGTAGAGACAACCAAACAGCAGAACTGCTCAGAAGAACAACTTTAGGATGGGCAGCATATGGCAAACTTTGTGATGTCTTCAACTTCCAACCAAGCTGAAGAGAAAGGCTTTCAACATGTGTGTTTTACCCGTTCTAACCAACGGTGCAGAGACCTTAACCCTGACCAAAGCATCGGCAAGAAAACTGCAGAAAGCGCAGCGCAGGATAGAACGATCGATGCTGGGAATAAGTCTAAGAGACAGAATTCGAAACGAGGAGATTCGCAGAAGGACGGGTGTGGATGATGTTTTGGAGAGAGTGACGAGAGCTAAATGGAGGTGGGCAGGACATGTTGCAAGATCTAACGACGGAAGGTGGACGAGGAAAATTCTGGAATGGCGACCAAGAGCAGACAAGCGAAGCCGAGGCCGACCTCCAACGAGATAGACCGAAGACTTGAAAAGAATCCACACCAACTGGATGGAAGCCGCACAGAATAGAGAAAGATGGAAATGCCTTGGGGAGGCCTATGTCCAGCAGTGGAGGGTTTAGGGCTGAATGATGATGATGATGAAGTACTGATAGCACATGAAATTTTAGATTATATTTATGGGGATAAAAATAATAATAGTAATCGTTTACAGATTCCAGTTCTACAAAGAAAAAATGTCTGATAAAGACTGCTGTGCCTTTCAGAAATCTTCCTGTTGGATCTACTACCACAAAGGAAGAACCTGAATGTTCTAGTAGTAGATCTGAAAGATTGAAACAAAGAAATATCAACAAAGAAAAACTTGTTGCTGAAGAATGCTATTGTGAAGAAATCGAACCTGCTCTACAATCTACTACAGCCTGATTATAATGGGCCTAAAACTTTCAAGGATTTCGAAGTGCAAGTGAATAATCCTTAGGTATCTTCTTTGTGTGACCTGATAACAACAAATAGTGCTCTAAACAGTTTTACTGGTCTCAATAATATGAAACAATTAGATACAATAACAATAGTAGAAGTACAATCTATTTACAGTGATCAAAGATCACATCGTTTAACAATCAATCAGCGTAATGTTTTAGTTTTAATAATATTGAAATGTGATCTTTCATGTGTGACATTATCTGTTTTATTTAGCATTTCACAAGAATTGTGCCAAAGATACATTGTCTTCAAATCTAAGGTACCTTTACACAATATTGGAAAAATGGAAAAATATATTTTTTTTCAGGGCACACTGATGATACTTCTCTATCACATTTTAATTATTTTAGAATAGTCGTATAATATGCCGAATATATTTTCAAAATAAATACATTTCATAAGTGAAATATTTTCAATTGAATTCTCATTATTTTTGGTGATTCATTAGTCAAGCAATAATATAATTCGATAAATAGGTATCAATATGAGTAGTTTCAAGTAACCTAGTTATATAAAATTATTTTTAGAAACATTTTATGTAAATTGAGTTATCTCTTAATAAATAAATAAAAATGGATATATGACTTTCTGAAGTATTCCTAAAAATATTCAATACATTAGCATTTGTAATATTTTGTTGGGACTGTATAGTGTATAATTGAAGGGTAACGTGAAATGATCAATTCGGAGAAGTAAAAAAACCTTTCAACTAAAGTTTATTACTCATGCGTATAACATTTTTATTATGTGACCAGCATTTAAAACTTCTTCACCTTTATAAACACTTCTAGAAGTGTTTGTGCCTTTAAGATACCCCAAGTATTCTATTAAACTCAGTCTTGCCATTTGGACTTAAAAAAGGTACTTTTAGAATCCTGTAGTATAATAATGTTGATTGAACCGTTCACATATTATATGCACACGATTGTTACTCGTCACTTTTCGAAGCCTTCCATCCTTGCATAACTTTCAATATCACTAGACTGATCTGAAACAAATGATGATACCTACCGCCTTTACCTGAAATGAAAATATTATATACACAGTAACACACTTGTCCACTATAGAAGTCTGAAAAGTTTATATTTATTGTAAAATTAAATTTTAATAACGCAAATACACACACGACTAATACAACAAAAAACTCCAATGTCAACATTTATAGTTCTACGTCTGCTCACCTTGGCGCTGCATTCTTATTTTCAGATGCCTTGATAGAAAATGTTCTCCACATATTCTACTCGTTTTAGATGGAAACCAATTTTCCTATTCTACAACGCTGATCCAAAGTTTCAAAATATCTGGACGTTTAAAAGGAAACCTGAAATAATTAAATACACAAGGTTTCTGAAGTTATGTGGAATTTACAATTTAAAAATTGTTACAGTGAAAATATTTTCCAATTAACTCACGAGTGGAAAGCCACAGGCTCATTTTTGTTGTGGAAATTTAGGCAGCCTTTAACAGCACAGGATATATACAACCATTTTGTTGAATCAACTTTTCTTCATCAATTTTTCAGAAAGCAAAACCTGTGAAATATGTACGCGTTTTGAAACGAATATTAGGTAAACAAATAAAGTAATAAATTGCTCTTCTTCATAACTACAGAAATGAAAAAAATGGCGATCAGAATGGTTGTTTTGTAAAGATCATTAGAGTTTTCATAGTTTTCTAGAATTTTGGTACGCTGTAATTTTCTGAACACACTATTACAAACTGTTTTCAATTCGAAAGATAACATTTATGTGCGAGAATGAGAAACCAACCATAGATTCACATGCAACCGGGGATTTACCGACTAATTTCAAACACAGATCACAGAAAGATTCTGTCATTTCAGCTAAACTGCAACTGACAACCGGACAACCGTATTTTCAACTAATCTGTGGTATTTCGTCGTAAATCGTAATAACCAATAACGTGCAACAATTGACCATATTCACCGTCGCCATATTGTTGTGCGACAATACCAACTACCCAGTGTTCCCAACGAAGAAATATTGAGTTTACTAGAAAAATTCCACAATATAAAGTTTATAAGTGAAGTTTATGTGTACCTTTTCTGGCTGCTACGCCACATAGGCTTGTTTGGGACAATATTTCGCAAAAATTTCACTTTTTGGAAATAAAAACATTAGTGAAAGGTGTTTTTATGAACAAATTAACTGTGGCCTAGTGTATAAATGAAGGCTTCGCTCCATTTTTGGAAGTAGTGAGTGGAAAAATAATCTCTATGGCTGATAATATTTTTGATATTAGCGGTATTTTTCTAGTAAACTCAATATTTCTCCGTTGGGAACACTGGATAGTTGGTATTGTCGCTCAACAATATGGCGACGGTGAATATGGTCAATAAACCTGTTGATGTAAAGATGTAGTGTATTTGGATTTCTCGAGAGCGTTTGATCGAGTCCCCTTGAAAAGACTTCTCTAAGCTGAATCATTTTGGCATTGCGGGGGTATTGATTCGATTGATCGAATCATTTTTAAGTGACCGTCAGTTTTCGGTTAGATTTGGTGCATCTCTATCCCAGAGTAAGCTTGTGACTAGTGGTGTCCCGTAGGGCTCTGTCCTTGGGCCACTTCTTCTTCTGAAATATGTATGTGGCTGACTCCCCACGGGTGATTTTGTCCTCGTGTTTCTCCTATGCAGATGACTTTTAGATTTTTGCAGAGGCGCTCTCCTCTACTGTACAGAGAGATTTGGATCGCATATCTGAGCGCTGTCGTAAATGGCTCCATTCCCTTGAATGTGGAGAAGTACAAGGTGCTTCATTTTGATAAAAACAATTCCCTCCAATGCTATTATACATTGATGATGCTCTGTTCAAGGTCGTCGAACACCTAAGAGTGATTAACATTGGATCTATTTTGGTCGGCCCACATAAATGGGCTAAAGCTAGAAAAATGATCTATTTGATCAATAAGGTATTTTCTCGATGTTCGGTGGGTACAGCAAACACAAGTTTTTAAATTTTTTTGAAGAAGACGAATCTACGTGCCACAACGCAGCAATCGCCATTTAGCAAGAAAAGTCTCCTGGCCTTGTTATTTCTCGAAGAGGTGATCACAATTGGTCACCGAGATCTTGTGATTCAACATCTTCAAAATTTTTTTTGGGGCCACGTAAGAGATAAAGTCTATGATAATACTCTGCAATCAATTCAAGACCTTGAAGATAGAATTCGTGAAGTTATCGAGGCTTATAGCCTCAAATGTGCGAATTGGTCATGGAAAATTTCATGAAAAGAATATGATGCTGCAACTGTAGCCGTAGCGATCATTTGGCTGATATTGTTTTCCGTCGTTAGTGGCATATAATGAAATAAACATCCATTGATTTCTCATATTCGTAGACAGATTGCAATCTTGGGAGACATTTCATTTCTACCCAAACTTAATCTCGATTGTATCTTACCTCCCAGATACTAGAACTGCCTGATTGAAGTCACGCAAACCTTTATGAAAGTGACAAGGAAATTTGGCGTTCGGAATAGAGTTCTTGTAATGTCTTCAAAAACTAATCATTGATTGTTCAGAGAAAGTTCCAGGTTTCAATCTTCCTAGGAAAATTTGGTGTATTTTGAATCGAGTAAGGTCTGGTCATGGTCGTTGCGATAGTATGGTCTTCAAATGGCATTCTATTGAGAGTCCACCATGTGAATGTGGTGAAGAACAAACCATTGACCCCTTGGCACCCACCAACTACTTGAGGCATTTTTGCATTAAATCATTTTGAATTTTATTGTATTCTGTTAATCAGATAATTTTATTCGAGATGTAGCAATTACTTTTAGAAGCAGGTTTACAAATAATTTCCAAGAGAATAATGATAAGAGATAAAATACTCTCCAATACTAGAAAATTAGCTTTACTGACTTGTTCACATCATCCCATTCGTTCTGTTTTTCATGAGAAGTTAATCAGACAAAATAGCTCTTATCTTTTAGTACAGGTGTTTCAGAACTCAGTATCAAGATTTCAGGGCGTCTTTTTCAGGTCAAAATAAGACTTTTCCATAAACATGTGTCCGCTAACAATTAGTTAGCAAACTACAAAGCTCAACTAAAGATTTTTCAATTTTTTTGTTGATAGAACTTATAAATATTTATATTTAAGGGCAGTATTTTAAGAGGTCCTCACTACTGTTCATCATATCAAATTTTCTTTAAATTATATCAAGTGGTTCAAAATTTATTCTACTAAAATGGATTTCCAGTGACGTCATTTATGGGGCCGTAGGGAGGGCCGCTAGGAAAAAATATAATGGGAACATGTCATCTTATTTATTTATGTTTTATCTGGATCTGAGAGATTTTCCCGGACACCCTGTATATTATACCTATACCTGTTCAATTCACCAAGGACTTTTACTTAAAAAAAACATATTCTAATGAAAAGCAATATAATATTGATATTTATCAATAACAAGTTTAAACTTTAAATATAAGTTTCTTTTAATTTTTTACCTATGATTTCATATTAAAAATATTTGAATCATTAAAGATCTGTTCCAACAAATTTAAGATTTTTAAGCAGTGGAATTTTCCCACATTTTCACAGAGCTTTTAGTTTTGCTAGATGTGCCTCAATATCTTCATCTGTTAAACCTTTATCTTTTGAAGTTCCACCAATAGCACCTCTTTCTGGTGTTGGGGCTGCAGCCATCTGCAAAAAAGTGCCATTTTGTATTAGTATTATATTTATTTAGGTTCAAAATAAAAAATAATACTCTACCTTTCCTCCAATTTCAATACCAATTTCATCCAACACTTGTGTAATAATGTTATCGCTTTCTTCTTCATCTCCAGATTCAGTGAGAATATCATCCAGTGTATCATTTACTAAAAATAATATTCAGTCCATATAAGGCAATTACGTAAATTTTAGTCTCATTTCGAAATAAAAGCAAGGAAATAAGAAGCAACATAGAACCTTATAACATTTGATATATTAGTCATGGAAAGAAAACTAGATTTTGAGAAAATATTGATTTCTGATACAGAGTTAAACTCACTCATCTCGTCTGTCATATTCATTTTCATAGATTCTCTGCCAAAGGCATTAACATTAGCTGCTATTTGTTCAGGTTTAAGAATCCTATTCATTTCTGCCATTGACCTTCCAGCAACCCCCATAGATTCCGCAAGTTTGGCATTTGCTGACATCATTTTATTCTGAATACCTATTCCTTGTATTTTGCTATTTGCTGCATAGGTGTTATTTTTCTGTTTACGTAATCGAACAAGCTGTAGTGCAAGAACTTTACATGCTTCCTTGTTACCATCTTTTGCATTTTTTTTAATTTCTAGTTCCTGTAGAATAATGAAATCATTGAATGATTAGAGAGGGATTTTCTTGTATTACCAATTTTTTTTCTTCCCGTTCAAGTAGCCTTCGATCTCTTTCTATATCTCTACCAGCTTTCCTCAATTGACGATCAACTTGTCGTTGCTCCTCTGTAACAACATACATGTGAAAATTTGACTTAGGATTCATAACTTGATCAGCACTACTTTTATTTGATACTACTTTCGGTTTCAAAGGAAAGTCATCTATTATTATCGGAAAATCGTCCATGGATGAAATGGATAGTTTTAGAGTCTATTGAAAAATATTTTGTTACATTAAATTTATTTCATGTTTCTGTACAGTGATTTATTTCTGACGGATAACAAATAACATGACCACTCATTATGAATTCATTGAAGTAAAGAAAAAAAAATACCTTTGGGATCAGGTTTTGAAAACCAATCGAACATTTTGGGAGAATTTAAATCCTAGGCCCTTAAAAAATAATATTTACTTTAATAGTGCCAATCAGCTGGAGTCTGGAATCTTAAAATTTGACATATGACTCAACCTCAGAATAATAAACATATGTTTATTACTCTATGGACTCAACCATAGACAAACTGATCTAGTTTATCTATGGACTCAACACAAAGTGATTCAGTGTTGCCAATTATTTTGATCTATTCATTTTTGGACAGAAAACTTTATTAGCGATTCAAGTTCATCTCCAAGCCACCTATCGGAAGAAACTGTAATATCGGCTTAAGGTACGGTAGGAGTGAAAGCTTTGACGGCGTGCATTTCTGCATTTTAAATTTTTATATTTTAGTGTTCGAGGAGTTATAAGAGTTGTGTTCTAGAGTTTCATCATTTATCTAATATTTATTTCAACATTATGGATAGTGATTACTGCCCTAAAATAACGAAATCAAAGGTGTTTTGTTGTGTTTATGGATGCAACAGTAGAGCAAACAGAGAACCCGTTTCATTTAATAAGTGGAAATAGAATAACTGGAATTTTATTTCAAAAAATATATTAATTTTTCAATTATTCATTACAAATATGGTGTAACATTTTCTCAATATAGTTTTTTTTCAAAGAAGTTAACATATTATATGTGTATTCTTCATCAAAGGGCACCTTAATTTCAATGAATGAATTATTGCTTGAAAAATAAATAATAAAGTGGCAAATGTCTAAATTTAGGATTGCAATTCCCACCTGCACCTATGCAAAGTATTTATGTTTTTTTTTCAGTTCATAATTATTATTCTCTTTTATAATATATTTACAATTCCCCAAGTCAGAGGCTTGCTTTGCTGAAATATAAAGATATTTTTTTTTTAATATTATTTTCAAGATGTTGATGAAGAATTTGTTACCTTTGAATGGACACTTTATTTCTAAAAGACCATAGGGCTTGCCATTCTTTAACAAAATTCCGTCAGCAGAATATGCCAGCCATGGTTCACTTCTACATATCACAAGACCTATTTTTTTGTATAGAAAACCCTGAAACCTTTTCGGGCCATTGGCTCGCATTTAATGCTATGTTCTGTATAGATATTCGAAAAATGCTTGGGAAAAAAATATTTACTACATTTCTCTTCCCAATCATTTTTCGAAAAAGTATATAAGTCGTAGCATCGTGAGCCAGTAACTCTATACTTCCTTTCTTCTTCCCATTGACCTCTATCTTGCATTGTCGATACACATATATCAATACTGTCAAACATAGTTAACTTATTGTATTTTCTGATACATTGAGTGCATCTAAAATTAATTTCAGACCCAAAATTGTAAAAATTCTGCATGAAAATGGAATTTTCTGCATTTCTGATAATGGTTCCATATATTTTCATGCAAGATCCTTCCACATTCGGAACCTTACATAACCTAGTCCTGAAAATCACTCATTACAGTATTACATACGACATGAAAGTTATTACCTACTTATGAATTGCAATGCTCGATGAAGGCAATCTGGCAATTAAAATATTTCTAATATCTTCTCTTCTTCATCTTGAGATGTTATCAAGGGTTTTTTTGGGACTTTGTCCTTAAGGCAGGGTATTTTTAGAAGAGGTAGTGCTTTATATTTATTTCCAGTCTCTTTTTTTTTCGTTTTTCCACCAGCATTTGATATCAGTGCTTGAAATATTTTCCAATTTGAGGAGGTCAGTTCTGAAATGATAAAAACCAAAGGAAAAGCAAAAAACCAACAATTATATTGTGTCTATATTATTGTTCAATTGGAAGTCCTGATTCAGACATAAAATAAATAAAAATTATACAACCTGGTAAAATGTAAGAGTAGAGCTGATATATGTTTACATCTGCCTCCTAATCCAGCCTTACAAGAACAGCTGAAAGCTGATATTGTTGCAGTTTCTTTAGTTGTTATTATTTTTCCTCTGATTTCATGAGGATCTGCTGAAAGGGCTGAAGTCTGCAAGCATAAGCCGAACAATTCTAAGCATAATACTAATACTTTTACCTATATTCCCACACATAATTACATGCATTCAAGACCGCTTCTCCTAAAATGTTTGTTTTTTAGATAATGGACGATTATTCTTAAATTAGAATGAATTCACCTTCTATCACATTCCTATTATTTGGAGTTGCTTTCAAATACCGGAAATATTCAGTTAAACTGAGGAATACACTATTTTCTTTGTCCATCATATTTCTTTCTTCACAAATAACACTCAAAATATTTTTGTTTACAATATCTTACCTTTAGCTGAAAAAGCATGCTGAAGAGGGCGCTGCCTACCCTTGAATCGGGAATAGACTTATAAGTCGAAGGGTAGAAATCACAGAACACAAATATATGTATACTTTTAGTTTGAGAGCACATCTACGTCAGGGGTCTATTATTTTCCTTTATTTATCCGCTTTGTCGTCCCTTGTTTTGCCATCTGTAATTTTTCCATTCGTCATCGGTATACACTTCCCTATGTTTCCGGTTTTTTGTAACATTCTTGTCACCAAATTTCAATAGTGTAGTTCAAATTATTGCTCATTCCAACATTACTTATTATTATATTATAATTAAAATAACGGTCCAAAGGAATTTATACAAAGATTTCGAGCGATCTTTCCATTGAATCTGAAAAGTTGCTGTGATAATGAGCTAGTTGGTCTAGCAGAAAATCTGAACAAATTTTATTCTTCTGATCTTTCGGACTTTCTCTACCATGAAATAGTTTCATTTAGAAACATATTCAGAAATAAAATTGATGCAGACCTTTCGGTGAATGACTTGGGTAAAACTTATAAAACGATTTCAAGTTCATATAAATAAATTTTGCTGTGCGTTTATCCTATTTCTAACAATTTCGGTTTTGTTAGTTAGTCCATAAAGATCATTTCCAGTTCCGAAATGAAAAAATAATATTTGAAGGAAATATTTCTTCATTTGGTAATCAGAAAGTAAGAAGAGCTAATTTTTCCAGTTGACCTCTTCTGATATATCGTGGTTCTGTTTTTTCATTTATCGTGCTTTTCGATTCATTTTCGTGTTGTTTTTCCGAATAGGAATTTTATTCTAATATTAGGGCTGTTTCATACAGTAAATGATTTTCCTCAGCTGAATATTTTGTTCTTATTACCGCAGACAAGTTTATATTTACGCGGTTTTATTTTTTAAATATTTCTGCAGATAATGTAGACACTTTCTATCATGTACTGGGTTTAATTTCAATAAAATTTATTATCATTATTATTTATACACTTTTATTTTATTTATAGTATATAATTTTATTGAATTATACTATAAATTAATGAGAACTTACATATAATAAAATAATGATTTTTTATTTTTCACCTTATTATTATTACAAATTTCCTTGTTCATTCAACAAAACTCACCAACACGCAACCAATACCCCCCTTTCTTTCGCTTGAGAGGGATAACCACTACGTGGCTTTCCGCGTATCAGTCAAATATTAGGTACCCATTCATTTCCCCTCTGGCGCTTCTTTAATGACCAAACTTTATACGGTGTATGAAGTTGTACATGGACTTTATATTCTTTCTCTTCACGAAGCGTACAAGTATAGAGGGCAGCATTGTATGATGATCGATTATTTTTTGCACATAATTAGCGTCTCTTTTGTAATGATTTTTTGTAGGTTTTTTCACGAATATTTCAAAAATATCCCAGTACTGTGTACATTGAACATATCACCAATTCTTTTTCGAAATTTGAGCTTAAGTTTTTTCGAAAACCATGAAAATTGATTGAATTTTTGTCTGAATATGAATGAGATTAAGCAAAGTCTTACTTCATTGTTTGAGACCATTCTTGGATCAAAATTCGGGAAAAAAAGACATTGTGACGAAACTGATAGTCAAACATAACAGCACAAGAGTTTTCTATCGAATAAACTTATTTTTTACAAAAACTAGATTGCCTAGAAATTTAACAAGACTGCTAATGTCAGCCAGGTTGAAGTGTATCGTTTCTTCGAGATAAAATGAATAGGTAACAAAGACTGAAAAATAAAATAGAAGGAAAAGTCTATAAAACACTTCTGTTGTTGGAACCTTGTATATCAAATCATCCGGTTACAAGTTTCGGCTTATTCGCCATTATCAAACCAAAGATTGATTTTTAAGGTTCCATAGTCATATGGTAAAACATTGATAAAATATGTATAAGTCACAAAGTGAAAAATAAAAATAAATAAATATCAAAAATACAATGGTCAAAAAGGCATACTGTGAAAAGTCAAAAAATTTTTTGATCTTAAAAATCAATCTTTGGTTTGATAATGGCGAATACGCCGAAACATGTAACCGGATGATTTAATATACAGTTTATAGACTTTTCTTTCTATTTTATACTCAACACTTCAAAATGGGATTTTATGAGATCAAACAAAGACTGATACACGCGGAAAGGTACATGGTGGTAATCCCACTTAAGATAATGGCAATCCGGAAATTTTAAATTCAAATGTGATATTTCTTTCAAATGAAATAATTTTCTATTGATATTTGGAGATGAAATAATACTCGTATATTATCTACAAATACTACTTCACATCTTAATTGATGTTAATAAAATATTATTTTCCTCATTTCGATATTAAAAAAGTAGTACATTTCAAAAGAATGGATGTTTATTTCATTGTAAAGAAGAAGGTATGCGATATCAGCCAAACTGCCTCCAAGGTTACGGTTGCAGCACCATATCCTCTTCATGAAAATTTCCATGAACAATTTGCATATTTGGGGTTGTATGTCCTCGATAAATTCACGAATTCCATCTTTAAGGTTTTGAATCAATTGTGTAGCATTGGCACAGACCTTATTTTTCACGTGCCCCAAAAGATGAAGATGTTAAATCACAAGATCTCGGAGACCAATTGTGAACACCCATTCCAGAAATAACACAATCAGGAAACTTTTCTTCCAGAATTGCAATTGTTTCGTTGATTGTGGGACATGTAGTGTAGCCTTATTTTGTTGAAAGTAAGTGGCATCAATATCTTCCAATTTCGGCCATAAAGAATTGCTTGTGGAATGCCGAATACCCAAGATCGACGAGGAATCAACAAACCTGGGTTTTGTCAACGCTACGGGCTATAGAAGTAATATTCTCAGTTGTTTTTGAGTGACGCACACGGTTTCGGTTCTTCACAACATAAACCTGTCCGGACAGCTCAATATTTTCTATCAGTTTCACTATTGCTGGCCGAGAAGATGCTTCACGACGACCCAAAAGTGCTTTAGTTTTGCTAACAGTGACTGCAAAATTTTCTCAATTTTTGTAGCGAATTATACGATTTCGTTGCGTTGTGGAAGCGTAGGTACGTGTATCGTTCCATTTTTAGTAATGGCTTAGTTTTTTACTTGTCGAAAGTCAAAAGATGACAGCTTTAAAAGTGCCAGATGCCCGGATAGTGGGCTATTCGAAGTTTACCTCTCATTGAAAAAACCCTTTATTAATAGAAAAACCAGATCATATATCATTAGATTTATAGTAATAAATTGCAATGTTTTGATGAGAATAATCTTCTGGATTTTACATTAATTCATTTACTCATATTAAAATGACACAAATTATGAAAAATATCAAAGGGTTCAATAAATATTTCTCTGAGGATTGCTGCCTCTGAAGTACTTTTGCCGATGTAGATGGTTTTTCTATTGTTGCTGACGAGTCCACTGCCTCACTTTAATAAAAAAATAACTTCAGTCGTTAATGCGGCTCAAACCTTATCGTGTGAGATTATCCTAGCTAGGATCAAAATTTTAAAATTATAGACATTGTGACGAAAGCGATCTGTTCAGAGAACGAGTGCTCAAAAAGCGCGCAAAAGCGGCGTTAGTGCTTTTTTGATTTTTTCTTTTGCATTCATCAATCATGAATAACCTCTTAGACGTTGAACATGAGTAAATATAATGAAGATGTTATACTACTGTATGTGAATGGTGAATATATTGTACCTTCATTCAAAAGATTCTTATTTATGGTACTTTGATGAGATTAAGAATCTGCATGCTCTTCTGCGTGTTCATTCAGTAACACATTTTATGAATGCGGACACAACTTCATATTTCTGCCTGAGTGATCAAAGCGATAAATCAATATTTCATACAAAAGAAATATAGAGATATCTAGATCGGCATTCATGGCCTGCTTTGCACGCCGTCATGAAAAGGTTGTATTATGTGACTGCACAAAGATGAGGGTTTATTAAGGGTTTTAAGAGTCAGTTTAGCCATTCAAGCTCGTATCATTAAACTAATTCGCTTGTGACACCCGATGAAACGTGTGAAAAGAAAAGTTACGGGTTTTTAGAACATTTGTGAATGGTTCTTGTTCTATTTCATGAATAACAGAAATATGTATTTTGGGACGCAGGGATGAATGTTGGAATATATTGTTATATCGAGTGTTAGCAAATAAGTGCGGAAGATCTCAACGGACCATTGTTGTTGGTTCATTATTTTCAATGTTATACCTTGGAAATCGTTTGAGAAAAAATTTTACAGTTTACGTTTTGTAATGCAAAGAATCCTAAGATGGGGAATTCTTATCAATTTGGGTTATTAAAGCAAATGCAGATTTAAATTTGATTAGTACACGCGTTGCGTACATGATTTTTTCAAATCTCTTTTATTTATATTTTTATTTTTCATTAAATTATTGAAGTTATGGATGCAAACAGGTGTTCCAACTTATTAACAGTAGGTAATCACAATTTAGAAGTAAAATTACCTTGTAATTGAAATATAAATTCAAATTAAAATGATTTTAAATTGAATAAATAAATAAATTATTTCAATAAATAGTGCATAATAAAAAAAAGTAATATCGGGGTAATTCACCAGGATGGTCAATCAGACGTTTATAGAAAACCAATCATAATTTTGAGCTGAAAATTTGCATATTAAGATTTGAGACAATGATCTTTCACCCTAAAATATTTTCAGATCTCTACAACTTCCGGTTATACCGGAAACAGGCTGCAACTTCCTTATTTCAAATGGCACACCCAGTATATTATTGCATCATTAGATAGCTTTCTTTATGGCAATTTCGGCAATATGCCATACCTTGGGTAAAAACTCAACGGTTCATGAGTTATTGGGATTCTTATGAAAAAAAGCTGGAGATGAGGACTCACATTTTTTTGAATATTTCAGCAGAAAAAGCTCTTTTCGAGAAAATATATTTCTTTTTCGATTCTGCAAATACGTAGTATCATAAGACTGTTTGCGGTTTGAACCAAAAATGTACAGGGTGTTCATAAGAAGATCATGAACTTGGGCAACACAAATTCATCAAAACTCAAGATTTTCAAATTAGAACATATATTTTTTATTTTTCCAGTCGATTCTACGTACAAAAATAGTAGGGGTTACTTGAGTTTACCCTTTACCTAAAATGAATACTTTGAGAGTTATCGAGGAAGAACTTTGAATGAGGAAAAACCGCTATTTATAATTGTGTTGAGTGGTCTGTGACTTCTGAAAAACACAGAAAGAAACTAAAATTCGATGTTTCCAAAACTAAATTTGACATACCAAGAATTGTAATGAATTATTCGTAATTGAAAATTGTACTGGTTTATGGATTTCTCAACAATACCAACGAAAAATTAATTAAAATTTATGAAATGTAAAATTTAGTTATCCAAACATCGAATTTTAGTTTCTTTTTGTGTTTTCCGGAAGTCACAGACAGTTATTCACACAGCTATAAATAGCGGTTTTTACTCATTCAAAGTTCTTCCTCGATAACTCTTGAAGTATTCATTTTAGGTAAAGGGTTTGCTTGAGTAACTCCCACTATTTTTGTTCGTAGAATCGACTGAAAAAATAAAAAATATAGGTTCTTCTTTGAAAATCTTGAGTTTTGATGAATTTGTGTTGTCCAAGTTCATGATCTTCTTATGAACACCCTGTACATTTTTGGTTCAAACCGCAAACAGTCTTATAATACTACGAATTTGCAGAATCGAAAAAGAAAAATATTTTCTCGAAAAAAGCTTTTTCTGCTGAAATATTCAAAAAAATGTGCGTCCTCATCTCCAGCTTTTTTTTCATAAGAATCCCAATAACTCATGAACCGTTGAGTTTTTCGCAAGATATGGCATATTGCCGAAATTGCCATCAAAAAAGCTATCTAATGATGCAATAATATACTGTGGTGCCATTTGAAATAAGGAAGTAGCAGTCTGTTTCCGGTGTAACCGAAGTTTGTAGAGATCTGAAAATATTTTAGGGAGAAAGATCATTGTCTCAAACCCCAATATGCAAATTTTCAGCTAAAAATTATGGATAGTTTTCCATAAACGTCTAATAGGCATCATGGTGAATCACCCTGTATATGGTTTTCCAATAAAAGGTTTCATTTTGAATAGCCCTCTATCTGAGCAGCTGTCACTTTTGAAGCGTTCATCTTTTTACATTTGACAAGTAAAAACGAGGCCATTACTAAAACGGAAGATGCATGCTTCAACAACGCATTAAAATAAAATTGTTAAAATTCATTACAAAAATTCTCAACGTGTCACTATTTGGTACGGTTTTTAGACTGATGGTGTAATTTGACCTTACTCATGAGAAAATGAGGCTGGTGCAACTTTTAAAATGCTTCACAATCGATTCAAGACACATATTGTAGTCACAGTTCGCAAAACTAAAACACTTTGGGTCATCGTAAGCATCTTCTCGGCCAGCAATAGTGAAACTGATGGAAGAATTTGAGCTGTCGAGACAGATTAATGTTGTGGAGGATCGAAACTGTTTGCGTCGCTCAAAAACAACTGGGAATAATGCTGCTGGTGCTGTAGACCGTAGTTTTGACGAAAATCCAGGTTTGTCGATCTTGGGAATCTGGCATTCCATAAACAATTCTTTACGGTCGAAATTGGAAGATATTGACGACGTTTATTCTCAAAAAATGGCGCTACCTGCTACACATGCAATGAAACTATTTTGCAAGAAAACCTTTCTGATCGTGTTATTTCTCGAAGAGGTAATCACCGAGATCTTGTGATTTAGACTTTTATCTCTGGGCCACGTAAAAGATAAGGTCTATACCTCAGAGGTCTATACCATGTTCCACAATCGATTCAAGATGGATTTCTTGGAGTTTTTGAGGAAATACAGCCGCAAATATGCAAATTGGTCATGGAAAATTTAATGTAAATGATATGGCACTGTCACCGAAGAGTTGTGGTGGCCATTTGGCTGATATTGTTTTCCATCGTTAATGGCATACCTTCCTCTTTGGAATAAAATAAACATCCATCGATTTCCCCCAAAAAATACTCCTTTTATTAATATCAAAATGAAATATCTTATTGGAAAACCCTGTACATAATGAGAAAACATTGATAAAACAACATTTTGTGGAAGCTTTTGTTTTAAAAATTCCTTAAATTGAGAAAGCGTTTGCGGACTTATGTTTATAGGAACTTTTCTGAATAAAATGACCTGGGCAATCACCCTCTTTAATATTGCCGCATCTTTTTCAAACACCCTGTAGAAATTGGTGAATTCTGATTTCTGACTTACGTAAAAGTTTCCTTCGATCTTAATCTTCTCTCGGGAACTCTAAAAGATAAAATTGCAGAATTTAGAGGACCGTTCAGATCTTCATATAAAAAATTCATGTCATTAAATGCGGTTTTCCAAACTGATCATGTTGAACATGAGTCCGCAAACGCTTTGTTTTTGAGATACAGATGTTAAAGTTTAAGTTTTTCTCTTGTAGTACCTTCCCTCTACAAGATATTTAACTCGAATCGGCATAGATATTCCAATTTAAAGTTTTCATTATGTGATATCCTAATTTTGAATGCAAATCTACAGGGTGATTTTTTTCTGGAAGGGTGTCCGCTTCTTTCCTCCAGAATTATTTTTTTGTGAACCACTGGTAGTTTAGAAAAATTTAAAGAGAAACTCTGGTTCAGTACTACACTTTTTGGTTTGTTGTAGTTTTGTCGTATCTGCAATCGATTTCGAGAAAAAATTCAAAGAGCTCTCTAGCTATAGGAGGAAAATCCAAATTATTATAAAGATCCAGTTAGGTAGCTGTGATAAATAATTTAATTATAAGTTTTGGTACTTACCAACTCTGTAGCGAACATTAATTGAAAATTTAAATTTAGATATTGGGTTCTTCCCGAATTATCACATTAATAAATGAAAAATCTGGCAATTATAAAAATTGTCAAAAGGTTGTTCGAATTGTAGTTTTGGTAGTATTCTTCATCGTTGGTTTTGCATTAATCTGTCGTAGTCTTTTATTGTCAAAGGATTTCTTTTGTAAATGCGGAGACTGGAAAATCTGTAGTAGTATGTGGTATTTTATTGGGTGGAATTTGTATGTTGGGTTGCAGATAGCTCAAACTAAGGCTGCATTTGTGTCAAACAGGCGGGGTTAATCTTATCCATCCTTTGAGTATAGAATAGAATAACAGTCACTCTATCTATACTCCATATCCATCCAATAACTGATTCATACTTACCTATATAACAATCGACGCCGACGCTAAAGTAAATTAGTTGATTAAATCTTAAATCAATTAAAGAATGTTCCGCAACGAAATTGTCGATTTAATCGAAACATAATTACTGAGTTGAATAAGAAAAGAATAGTTTACAATTCAACGCGCGTAAAATTTACGAATTCCGACGTATAATTGGAAAAAACTTGAAATACAAGATTAAATTGGGGATATGACAAAATTGAGGAAAAAAATTCAAATTGATATTGGGTACCTACTCTCCATATTTTGTAATACCTATATTCTGTTCGAGAGTTAGCGGATAAAATTGATTTTGACCAGGAATTCCTCATCAATGAATCCAATCCAATCATTTGAGACCACTTTCTGCTTTGACTTCAAAATTACAGGCATTTGTCAAAATGGTATTTTATTGAGTGGAATATATGTAGGTAGGTATGTTGGGTTGCAGTTAGTCCAAACTAAGGCTGCATTTGTGTGTGTGCTCATAAAGTAACGCGTAACATTCTTTATTAGTTGAATTAACAATAGGTATTATCAAAAATACACCCTGAATGTAACACCCTGTAGTTTGTTACATTTTAAGATTCATAAAAATGAGCTGTTTCCAAACATGTTTGGTACTTGTGGTCTAGCAGACAGAATATGAAAGAAATTATTTCTCATTTTTATATGTACATTTTTATTAATCTAAATATGTAACAAACTACAGTGTGTTACATTCAAACCAATTGCTGCTGGACAATAAGTATATTTGATAATATTGTTTATTTAACTAATAAAGAATGTTACGCGTTTCTTTAAGAGCACACACGCAACTATTGTATTTTTGTCCATCCTGTACCAATTGGAAATAACATGTGATGCATTTTTGGAATCAGCTCAGCTAGAGTAATCGGAATATTGAGACAAAATGGGGGTGTTCCATTTGAAAAAAATGACGGTGACGTCATTACTCGAAAGTAATTCACCCTGTATATTAGCTTATTATTTCAAAATACGGTAAATTAAAATAAAAAATCGACGTGTTTCAGGATTATTTCTTAAAATGTTCTGTTTAGCTGAAAATGAATTTGTTCCATACTTTACGGACACAGTGCATAATGATGAAGCTATTCCAAAATGAATGAACATAATTTTTGATTTATAATTTTTACATAAATTGATATTCGAATAATTGTTCGAGAGAAAATACTGCGAGTGAAGTGAAAGAATATAGGTACAATCTAAAAATCGAGAAACAACATAGCAAAAGCTATGCAATTGTTAGAAAAAATAAGTTGTTATACCAAATCAATCCCTCGAGCTCGAAAATCTATTCCATTCAAAATAATAAAATTAAAAAAGTTTTTTTAATGAGATAACGTATAACTTTAAAACTGCAAATAATGCAGTAATTTTTAATAACATGTTCATTCATTTCTATTCTTAACATTTTCGAATTGATGGATATAAAATAAATATTGATGGATATACAGGGTGTTTCCTAAACATGCGGCAAAAATTCAGGGGGTTGTTCCTTGGACTATTTTAAGCATGTTTTGTCCCTGGATGATTTTTGAAAAACCTCTTTGTTTCGAAGATACAGGGCGAACAACATTTTTCATATTTTTAAAATTAATAATAGTTTAAATAAAAATGCGTACCGCACTGTGTTTACTAAGTAGGTACAATTTATTTTTAAATTTGTTTAACAACATTCCAATTACTAAAAACGGCCAGTTTTTTGACTAAAAATTGATAAGTGCAGATGATAAAGGAATACAGATTAAACACGGATCATTGCTGGGTGTAACTTAATAAGAAATGATCCTGGTGTTTTTGAAAGGGTTCGGCAGTCAATGAGGAGAAGATTGGATGCTTGTATGCTGGCTAGAGGTGGTCATTTTCAACAGTTTTTGTAGGTTGAGTTGAATTTTCATGTAATTTTTCATAATAAAATGTTATTATCTGAAATTTTGTTTCCCCTATATCTTCGAAACAAATAGGTTTTTCAAAAATCATCAAAGGACAAAATATTCTTAGAATAGTCCAAGGAACAACCCCCTGAATTTTTGCCGCATGTTTAGGAAACACCCTGTATAAATAAGTAATACAGGCTTCTAACTTCTAATCATGAAGCGTTCTGTTCAATTTAATATTTTGAGATAGAAAAAAAATGGAATATAGCATCACATATAGCAATCAATTTTTGAACCATATTTCTTAGTCCTGCATTATTGTTATAATAGCCAATAGACACTTTTTTATTAGGTTTTTGAACGCTCTATTTATGAACAATTGGAATTTTCGGTTGGATCACTAATGCCGCAGATAGGTTCGTTAATGGGCAAAATACGAGTAGGGGTTCCGTAAATATGACCGTTTGAAATTTTGTGTTCCTGTCAATTCCAAAACTGCAGATTTGAAAAAGATGAAACATTGCATTGGGATGTGGAATGACAATTCAAAGCCTTATGTGGAATTTCATAATCATTCAGATTTATAGGAGAATATCGAATATATTAATACCTATTAGTTATTTCCGAGACCCCGAAATCGACAGGAATTTTGGGAATACACAAAAAATAAGATTTTCAAGCTCATCAAATCATCAGTAGCATAAGAAATCCAAGAAGAATATTGGACAAAAAATTGATATTTCTGAGACAAAACATCCGAGCAATGATTGAGATTTTCAGTGTCTACAGGGTGGCCACTTTTTCAATGGGATTGTATTGGTAACTTTTAAACCATAAGAGTTAGAAGGTCGGTCAAATGGAGAAAAAGTTGCATGCATAGAAGCATTATCAAGCAGTTCAAACAAATCGAGATTATTAGGGCTGGTTATTGAGATATCATAAAAAAAGTAAATTCTGTCATTTTGATTTTTCTATTTTTCCCACTTTATTTCAAATATTATCAAAAAATGTTACAGGAATTTTTTATTCGACAGTAAATTGTTCTCAATTTGACGTAATCAGATTTCGTATTCAACGTTTCGTGCTCTCTGGGCCACCCTCAACCTCATTTTTTTCAATACGGACCTGTATATTTTATGACACTTTTCAAAATAACTTTCAACGCTGAATTCAACGATATATCATACAATGTAATTCGAAGTTGATTTTCAGGTGATTTTAACCCTTATTCAAATTTTCTTCGAATAAAAAATTCCTGTAACATTTTTTGATAATATTTGAAATAAAGTGGGAAAAAAAGAAAAATTAAAATGACAAAATTTACTTTTCTTATGATATCTCAATAACCGGCCCTGATAATCTAGATTTGTTTGAACTGCTTGATAATGCTTCTATGCATGCAACTTTTTCTCCATTTGACCGACCTTCTAACTCCTATGGTTTAAAAGTTACCAATACAATCCCATTTAAAAAGTGGCCACCCTGTATATGAAATACCAATTTTGAACAAACTTTCCCGTTATATCGTCATCACAATCAGAGAAAAATTCAAGCAGGATATCGAAAAAACAATTAAGATGAAAACCTGAAATGAAGTCAGAAACTTTTGAGCCCTCGTGCACTTGTTCATTCAATGGTCAATTCCACCCTTTAATAATTAATTTCAGAAAATTAACAATTATATCAGAATGGACGGATTTTCCACAGAATTACAAATAATTCAGTGGCAAATCCATCCATTCTGATATACCCTCTAGAACAAAATTGTGTGGGCATATCTCAGTTTCACACAGATTTCAATGTTATATTTCACTTTTTATGTTGGCACTCTTCTGTCATGTATTTATCAATTATCTGTCAAAGTAATACAGGAAACAGTTCGGTCAACCAACATTTTTCAATGCAAAATTCATTGCACAAACGATATTTGTGGAAATATTCCATGAATTTCAATGAAAATTCAGTGAATTAGAAAAAATAATGTATATTACTCGTACAGAAGCTCATTCTAATACTCGTTCATTCAAAAACTCGCCACTTCGTAGCTCGTTCTTGAATTTTGAACTTGTGGAAGAATATCAATGTCTTCTACATTAGAAATTATTATTAGTATTAGAATAGTATATTCTAAAACAAGTTGCAGAATGGGCTCCTATTCCAACACGAATGCGAAATTCGTTCGAAAACGAAACAAAAGCATAAGTGTTGGAATTGCCTTCTGCAACGAGTATTAGACGATATTTTCTCTATTTCAGTCAAGTTTTGTGAAATATTGTCGAAATTCAATGAAAAATTCAGATTATAGGTACATCCTAGTGACATTTGTATTGTATCTTGGCAGTTGGTGAGACTGCAACCAAAATTGACAGATTACGGAATATGAATTTGAATGGTACGTTTCGAATTTTGAAGTAATTTATAATTACGCATTGAATTCGTGAATTATGTCTGCCGAAATCGATTTAACACCAACAGAATTAAGAGAAATTGTGAATAATGTCGCAAATCATTTCACTTAATCCAATTACATTATTTTGACAATTGATGTGTTGTTGTATTTTGATAGGATTGGAAGTCTGTGTAGACAACCACAAAACGAAAAATATAACTAAAAACGATGCTGTAATGAGTTCATTACAGCACTGTTTTTAGAACTGTAATGAAATCATTACGATACTGAAATAGAGAAATAACTATTACCCACCTAGCTAAATAATCTGCTTCTATTTTCTATCAATTGATATTCTATTTGATGAAATTTATTAAAAAATTCGATTGTTATAAAAAAACTATTTTCTCGACTATCCCAATGAAATATAAATACTATTTCATCTTTCAGTGATACGATTATCCCGAAATTATGAATGAATTATTGTTTTACTACTTTGCAACTGACTTTTAAATAACAGTTTGAGTCCAATTATTGAGGAAACAAAACTTTATTTGGGTATAACTGCAGAACCATCGAACATATATTGCCCATGAACGAGATATTCAGACGCTGAGTTCTAGCAAATTTCGAGTCCTCAGCACATTCTATTAGAATTAGACTTATTGAAGTGTTATCAGATAAAATTGATGTTGACCAAGAATTATTCATCAATGAGTCGAATCCAATCATTTAAGACCACTCTCTGCTCTGACTTTAAAATTACACACATTTGTCTAAATGGTCCTCACGAATAAAGCGCGCAGAAAATCATACCCTACCTGATTGATATATTATGCTGATAGAAATACGATATTTCTTGAGTGTAGTACCTTACTCGACCAATCGACCTACTGCTTCAATTGTATCGAATACACAAATATGAGAAATTTGGTTCAACACTTTCTCACCCTTTGTAGATCACCTGTTCTCAGCATCACGTAGTAGGCGTTCAAACCAGGGTAGCAAAGGGTTGTCAAGATCAATATACATATCCGAAAAGGATCGTGAGAAACTCATGATTCGCAAATTTCATTCTGAGACCATGTTAGATGAAATGAACTGAGCGTATCACCTGTAGGTGCATGGTCAGCCATATGAAGAAAGGTTTGATTTTGGTTGTTGGGCCTAGTTCTCACAGTGAAGGGTCAGGTATACATTACCTTTGGGTCTATACAGAAAGTATCAATGTATGGTAGCACCATAATATTATTTATGGTTCAGATTCTTTTGTATCGATTTGTTTGTTGTAGTTTCACCGCTTGAGTCTTGATGTATTTTAGTCGATTTTGTTTGGATTACTTCTAAATTCAATTTAAACGATCATTAGTTTTTCAATTTAATTAATTATTCATCAAATTTTATTTTGGTTTTATGAATAGCTGTGAGTGGGACAAATTGGATGCTTTTGAATGGGAAGTCCTATTTCTATACTAGATAGACGAAAACTGATGTTGGCGTCTGATGGCCAATTTTCTTGAGAAATTTATTGGCGAAAACCGCAACTTCATAGCTATCACAGGGTGTTTTTCGAAAATGTTGATTTTCGAAATATTGCTGTAACTTTTTTCCGTTGAAAATTTTTCATTTCTTTAAAAACCGTCTCACAGCAACGTTATACGAAGAATGACGTTAATATAATTTTCTGCAAACTTTTGGTCTATCTAGTATAGGAATAGGACTTCCCATTTAAAAGTGTCCAATTTGGCCTACCCTGTATAATCGGAACAATTGTGATAATTTGAATTAGTATTTGAAATATGTTTAATTGTTTATGATATGCAGGGTTTTAAAAAAAATTAAGTGGTTACACTTCTCATAAATTCATTGATCATTGGCTTTTTGTGGACCTCAAAAGAATGCTTCAGCTGAAGAAATTGCTTTTATAAAGACAGACGAATCTTTCTGCAGAGAAGGTATCGACAAGTTAGCGTTGGAGTACATGTATCACTTTAGAAAGGAGACTATGTTAACGAATTAATTCGAATTTTTAAGAAATAATGTGTTTATGGGTTAGGCCAAGGACTTATTGAGTGAAGTGTTATACATATACCTAGGTCCAGGTACTAATATGCTTAAATCTGTGACATTCGGGTGCTCATCGGGTATATTATATTTTTTTGTATAATTATATATATATAGGTCCTGAATATTTGTTCTTCTAGATTTTTGTTGTATATTAGGAATAGAAATGTGTTAAACATTTCGCTCATTAGATCATGGGTAGGTATATGCAATTTTCAGCTTTTCTGTATGATAAAGATGTCATACATGTATTTATTGGTATCATAAGGGGTTTTCCAATAAGAGGTTTCATTTTGATATTGGTAAAAACGACTTTGGTAGTGAATTAAAAATTTCATTGTGTTGTTGAAGCCTATATCGCTCCATTTTTAGTAATGGCATAGTTTTTACTTGTCAAATGTCAGGGGCTTTTTCAAAATGAAACTAGGGGAAAACTCTAGATTTCTCTTAGTATTCACAAATAAGGACTGACTTCGATAAAACAATTTCTAAACCTTGTTGGAGCGTCTTTATTTCCATGATTAAATGGCATATCCATTCACTCAGTATTAATTCAGTAGTATTCAAGTTATTATAGTATTGTAACAATAATTACAAGTTCTATTCAGTGTACTTATTCTCTCGTTTAACAAGGCAAATTAAACAAGTAATAAAACAAGTTGCAGAATGGGCTCCTATTCCAACACGAATGCGAAATTCGAAAACGAGCGACGAAGGAGCGAATCAGTGTTGGAATTGCCTTCTGCAACGAGTATTATTCGATATTTCCTCTATTTCAGTCAAGTTTTGTGGAATATTGACAAAATTCAATGAAAAATTCAGATTATACATCCTAGTGACATTTGTATGTATCTTGGCAGTTGGTGTGAGTGTTACGAACATTGACAGATTACGGAATTTGATTTCAATCGTACATTTCGAATTTTGAAATGATTTATAATTAATTAATTACGCATAAAATTCGTGAACTTTGTCTTATGAAATCGGTTTAATATTAATAGAATTATGAGAAATTGCGAATGATATCGCATATCATTCCACTAAATCCAAATTATATAATATTGAAAATTGACGTGAATTTTGTTAGGATTAGAAGATGTAGACAACCACAAAACGAAAAATATAACTGAAAACAATGCTGTTATGAGCTCTTTACAGCAGTGTTTTTAGAACTATAATGAACTCATTACGATATTGAAATAGAAAAAAATTATTATAGTATTTTCCTTCATCCACAATCAACATTATGCGGTCCTTCGAACGAGAAGCAACAGTTTTGGTAGTTCCAACCAAATAAAATCAAACGTGTACTAAATAAGCATAAAAATAAAATTTTAAATTTCTTGAAATATTATAAAAAAAATATAAAACCCTTTTGGGAATTTCAATTGTGTTTTCAATGGTTTGGACTTCGAATATCCTTCACTGCAGTATAATTCCATCGAATCTGAAATACCTAATCAGAAATTTCCGAAAAGTTCTTACACTACAACTGTTAATTCTCAAGTTGTCAACATATGTTTCCGAGATCTTTATAAATAGTAGAACATTTATTTCTCCTTTATCCCACGTTGACGACCAAATTAATAACCTCGAACACGAACCACAGAAGAAATTCTACAAATCCCTGGGTATCTAGATCAGCCTTTGAGAAATGGTTCATGCCAGGGCGCATATGAATAGTGTCATATCGTCCGATCTTAAGCCGTAGACGACAACTATTTTTAAATGAAGAAAAAACAGACCGCTCTCCAGATCATAATATAATTTTTATGTGCGTCTTTGTGCCTAGTTCAAAGCCGCTATCTCGGACAGTATGGTACGCTTCAACCAGATAAGAAAGATGGTTCGGCGTTATAGTTCCACAAAACGTTTGAGACGACCGACTATCATCTGCAGGAAATCTAGAGGTGTTCGTGACTGAATGTGGTGGTAGATTTTGTAATTTGTTCTGATGATAATTTAGTATTCGTCAGGCCCTTGGAGCGCTGCAAATATCACACTAAAGTTTATTACTTCCTTCACCTCATCTTCACTATACCCGGTGTTTCTAAATAGAAAGAACAAATTATTTTTCAGTGAATAGGAAGGGTGTTTTCCTAATATTTTTTTGTCGCCTCATCTTCAAGGTATATCACTAATTTTTCTAATTGCGTATCTCCTGTATGGAACAATTAGGAAAAATGACCTTAGATCAAAGCAGAATTTATATTAGTTTATATGAATATACAGGGTGATTCTCCGCGATGGCCTATTAGACGTTCATGGAAAACTGATCATAAATTGCTGAAAATTTGCAAATTGGGGTTTGAAACTATGATCTTTCTCCCTAAAAAATTTTCAGACCTTTAAAACTGCCAGTTATACCGGAAACAGACAACTAAAGGGTGTTTTTTTTTAGAGCTATAGAACTTTAAATTGCAATAAAACAACGATGGATTATTCGATTGACATGAATTTTATTTATCCGCAAGATAATCTTGTGGCATTACATTTTAAATATGACTGCCACGGCTGGCTTGGATGTAGTCCAATCTGGACGTCCATATTTCGATGACTTTTTCCAACATTTGTGGCCGTATATCGGCAATAACACGGCGAATGTTGTCTTCCAAATGGTCAAGGATTTGTGGCTTATCCGCATAGACCAATGACTTTACATAGTCCCACAGAAAGTAGTCTAGCGGTGTTAAATCACAAGATCTTGGAGGCTAATTCACAGGTCCAAAACGTGAAATTAGGAGGTCACCAAACGTGTCTTTCAATAAATCGATTGTGGCACGAGCTGTGTGACATGTTGCGCCGTCTTGTTGGAACCACAACTCCTGGACATCATGGTTGTTCAATTCAGGAATGAAAAAGTTAGTAATCATGGCTCTATACCGATCACCATTGACTGGAACGTTCTGGCCATCATCGTTTTTGAAGAAGTACGGACCAATGATTCCACCAGCCCATAAAGCGCACCAAACAGTCCGTTTTTCTGGATGTAACGGTGTTTCGACATACACTTGAGGATTAGCTTTACTCCAAATGTGGCAGTTTTGTTTGTTGACGTAGCCATTCAACCAGAAGTGTGCTTCATCGCTAAACAAAATAAAATGGACGTAGTGCGCGATATGAATTCCGCACAGAACCATTATTTTCATGATGAATTGCCAAACCAAACTGAGAATAAATCAGTTGACAGCTGTTAAATCGGTCGAAATTTCGAACAGTAATGCCAACTTAAAGTTATATACCTCGAAAAAAAACACCCGTTACTTTCTCATTACGAATGGCAACCCAGTAAATCATTGCGTGATCAGATAGCTTTTCGAAAAAAGCTTTTCCATTTTGCGGAAACGTAGTATTATAAGACTGTTTCCGGTTTGGACCAAAAATGTAAAGAGCCAAAAATGGACCAAAAATATACCTACCTACAGATCACGGGCGTAGCCTGGGGGGGGGGGTTTGGGGGTTCAAACCCCCCCGAAATGTTTAAGATGTCACAATCTATTAATCTTTTCCTTCTTTTATTCTCATTTATTTCTATGAAAAAAATTCTTATTTCTCCCATTAGCCTTTCTGTATACGCCTTTGTCTTATAATGCAAATTTGGATTTTTTTCAAATGTAAGAAAATAAATATTCCTAAAACAAATGAAATCCCTTTTTCTCTTTGAAAAAATGTAACATTCTTATCAAAGTAATTAAAATCTTCAAAAGTTTCAGTTTCACGCAGCAAATTAACCAAGTGCATATATATGCACTTGGTTAATTTAACAATGATGATTTGTGATGATTGATGATAATCGGTGGCCACCAAGGTCAATATTGGAAACAACAATTCTTTTCCAATATTGAGGTTGAATTAATTTTTAGGCCCACTCTTTGCAACACTTGTAAGATACAGCATGGTAACCTATTTCCTATTTTACACTTCTTCAAAAAGTTTTCACATATGGCATTTGCTGCTTCTTGAATTTCATCTTCTTTCGAATTCATTTTAGAGAAGGAAATATTGTTTTGAAAACACTTTACTTGACAGATGAAAACATTAGTGAACAAAAACAATCTGATATTCTATTGAAGATAATAAAAACGAATATTTAAAAATCAACTATTCTATAAGAAAAAATATAATACACAATTCAGGAGGCATGTTTCTTGAACAGCCTCAAATATCATTGCTTGTCCTCGCTCAGATATATGCTTAGGCGCAAATTATATTCCTTATAGTGTAGATGATCATTTTCCAATTAGTGGAAAAATACCAATTCGATCGTATTAAAATTCAAAAGTTCTTGTGAAAGAATTAACTGAAGATTATACAACATTGTATGTTCATTTTTTGGCCACCTGTTGAGACGTGCTTTAGGTACTGCTTTCGAATGGTATCAGTTGTGAAAAATCAAGAAAGCACCAAACATTTTTTCGAATATCCTTCAATGAAATCAACAGTGAAACGAAAGGTTAAACTGCCAGAAAAACCTAATAAAGATTGAATTTCCTTACGTTATGAGATTTTCATCGTTTGTCACGTCTCGTGAAAGAAAGAATTCCCACTGTGAAAATATTACTTCCTAGATTGAACATGAACAAAACGATCTGATGTAAAAATCACACCTTTCGCTTATTTATCAGATCCAGGCCGAGTATTTACCCGAGCACAGGAACACGTTTTCTGAACCATTTAGATCGTGAAAAAGATTCCAATTGGCCGTTATGGCTGCGTTAGTGCCCGGCCTAAGGCCATCGACGTAACCCTATAATTTCGATAATAGTTATAATTACGTTATCCACATTGTATTTCGAATTTTTTTCGTACATATGGCGAGCCGGCACAAGCCCCGAGCTGTCAATCATGCTTTCATAGTTTCGGATAGATACCTACAAACGATGGTAGTAAATTCAGGGTAGTTTGGAAGATCTGATGGTTTGGAATTTATGCGATGATACAGCTATGTTGTCGAGAAACCTGGATTTGATTTATACAAGGAATGAGGGATCCTGAAAAATGTTCAATTTTGTACTTGAAGTATTAAATTTATAGTGAAATAATTCCTTGATTAAATTAGGTTGATGAATGAGATTTTGGCTTGCAGTATAAGAGCATGTGTAGGTAACTTCGGCTTCAATTTGTCTGTATCAGAGTAAAAGCAGCGCTACACTGCCGCCCTAGACGGTCAACTCTGCCGAATGCAAACAATTAATATTGGCTACCGAGAGATGGAAAAATGGGATAATAGGTATTCATTAGCGAAAAACCATAAATTTCAAACAAAACAAAAAATTAAATTAATTTCAGTATTGGCAAAAAAATAAACCTTTGTCCTTTTCCTTCATATTACTCGCATTATCCTGTACCACTGCATTCTCATATTTTTGATTGGTAGAGAATTTTTTTCTAGTTCGCTTACTATAACTTTTTCAAATCACCTGCAGTCGCTCCTCCTAAAAGAACAAATCTAAACAAATACCCATTGATTCTAATGATTGCTCTTTTACCATTATTCCTAAAATTATTTATGGAACACCTTGGTATATTTTATCCAACTTAGTCCTCAAATTCAAAGGTGAATTGAAAAAGTAAAAATATCATAACATAACAGTAACACATATTGCATATAGATATATCAAACGATTGAATAATTTTATTGATTGTGATACGAAATGAAAACACTTATATTTCTAAAGAATATTGAGATGAAAATGGTGAAATGGAATCGTTTCCAAAATATTTTGCATTCATCTAAGGAATCAACATTCTGATTGGAAAATTAAAAACGAGAATGAACATCAAGGAGCCGCTCCGAAAAATGGAATAAAAGTCGACAAATTTTATCAATAAGAATGCCGACAAGCATGAGTTCATAAGTTCATAAGTTTTAGCGTCAATAGCTCGTACAAAAGGACTTTGAGGGAAAATTACGCGTTATCTGAGATATTTATGAAAATAATGCGGCACCTTTGATGTTTTTTTAGGCTTGACCCATTCCTGCTTATCCCCTAGCGACAGCCCTGAGTAAAAGCAGTTGAAAGTAACATTTTTCGTAATAAATCTTGACTAGAGGCTGGACTGGAAAAGTAATATTACAAAAATAGTACCTAACATAGCATGATAGTGCTATGCTATTAAACTGATTATGATTGTCTAACATTCATAATTAGGTGCTAGTGAATAAGTGCGATGAACTTCAGAGGGTGAGTTTGCATAATATAATTAGGACAGTTTGCTAAATTACTATTGTTTTCAGATGCTAAGTAGTTAGAGTTGGTGAGTTTCAAGAAGGAGTTATTTCGCTTTGTTTGACAAGCAACTAAGAATTTCAGCTTTATCTTGGCATTATCTAATAACGACGCCATCATGAGAGTTATTTGTCATAAATTGAACAAAGATATTTAAATGAAATTTGGTGAGTTTCAAGAAGGAATTATTTCGCTTTGATTGACAAGCAACTAAGAATTTTAGGTTTATCTTGGCATTATCTAATAACGACGCTACCATGAGAGATTTTTGTCACAAATTGAACGAAAAATGCAAAAATGATTTTTGGTTTGAAATATTTGAGTGGCGTACCATTTTTCCTTTTAGAAATGAATAAAGAAATAGTCAGTTTTCAAGAAAAACCTCAACACCCTATATCCCGAAATACGAAGCATTTGAGAACAAACTTTATATAGCAAACTGTAATTATTTTTCCAAGCAGAATTATCTCCTGAAGTTTATTGCACTTATTCACTAACACTCTGTATAACAAGTAACTCATACTTCAATTTTTTCTCGTTAGTACCAAGCTTCAAAAGATGTGTGTCAAGATTTCAGAACATAGAGTTGATTCTGGATCGAGATATTAAATATTCAGTGACGCTACATTTGTTTTTGTTTGAAGAATGGATGAAATCGGTTCTCGTGTATTGATACAACACAGTTTTTCATGGAAAAGATAACAATGGCTTGATAAAACTATCGTTGTCGAATGCATTTAGAGTTAGGACTTACCTATTGAATGAAGTGTTACAATTGAATATAAGATATAGAATCATTTCCTAATTAAATCTCCCGAAGCGGATTGACTTTTTATGTTACAAAAACAGTGTTCATTTTTGGAATGAATCGGGAATATTGAAGGAATATATTTGCAGCTTATAAAATCCTGATGTTCCCAAATATTGGGTACAAAGAAAAATAAGAGATTCCTTGGCTAATTTAATGAAAAAAAAGTCCCATAAACATTGGCCCGCAAACGCATTGTTTTTTTGTGATGCTTATAACGGGTGTTTTTTTTTACGAGATATATAACTTTAAGTTGGCATTTCTGTTCAAGATGGCCACCGATTTAACAGCTGTTCATTTTATTTTGTTTAGCGATGAAGCGCACTTCTGGTTGAATGGCTACGTCAACAAACAAAACTGCCGCATATGGAGTGAAGCTAATCCTCAAGTGTATGCCGAAACACCGTTACATCCAGAAAAACTGACTGTTTGGTGCGCTTTATGGGCTGGTGGAATCATTGGTCCGTACTTCTTCAAAAACGATGATGGCCAGAATGTTACAGTCAATGGTGATCGGTATAGAGCCATTATTACTAACTTTTTCATTCCTGAATTGAACAACCATGATTTCCAGGAGCTGTGGTTCCAACAAGACGGCGCAACATGTCATACAGCTGGTGCCACAATCGATATATTGAAAGACACGTTTGGTGACCGCCTAATTTCACGTTTTGGACCTGTGAATTGGCCTCCAAGATCTTGTAATTTAACACTGCTAGACTACTTTCTGTGGGGCTATGTAAAGTCATTGGTCTATGCGGATAAGCCACAAACCCTTGACGGCCACAAATGTTGGAAAAAGTCATCGAAAATTGGACGTCCAGATTGGACTACATCCGAGCCAGCCGTGGCGGTCATATGCCAGAAATCATATTCAAAATGTAATGCCACAAGATTATCTTGCTGATAAATAAAATTCATGGCAATCGAATAATCCATCGTTGTTTTATTGCAATTTAAAGTTCTATAGCTCTTGAAAAAACACCCTTTACCAGTTTATCGAATGTTTATTAATCTCCGCTATATAGATTGAGCAAATAAGTACCCGAACTTATTAATTCATTCATCACAGCATACTAACTGGATCTTTTAAACAATCAGGATTTTACTGATGATTACTGAGAAGCTGTTAGAAATTTTTGTCTCGACATCAGTAGTAGATATGACAAAACTTCAAGAAAGCAGAAAGTGTAGTACTGAACCATAGTTCCTTTTCACATTTTTCTAAACTGCCAGTGGTCCACCGAAAAAAAAGTTCTGGAGGAAAGAGGCGGGAACTATTCCAGAAAAAATATCACCTTGTAGATTTTCATTCATAATGAACATATCACATGATGACAACTTCAAATTGAAATATCTATGCCAAATTCAAGTTGAATATCTTGTGAAGGGAAGGTGCTACGAAATAAAAAAACTGGAAAAAATCAAACTTTAACATCCTGTATCTTGAAAACAAAGCGTTTGCGAATCCATATTTATAGGGCTTTTTTTTAATTTGATTCGGGGAATCTGACATTTTAGATTGTACCTTCAATTTAGGAACACTCTGTATATCAAGTTTTCAGTTATTTTAGGTTCAACGAGTAAATTAGAGGGTCGAATTGTATCAACTGATATTTAATTCATTTCCAGTTTCACTAGCAAAATTTTTAAAACACATTATTCAAGTTACAACAGAGACCTAATAAATGTTGAGCACTTTTTTCATAAGATAAATCCCTTTTATAAACCGTTATTTCATAATATACGATCTTGAGAAAAATATGGGACGAGATAACGAGACATATTATTCTTCATCTTTACATAGACTAATCATCTTTCTGTTGGAGAAATATAACATCCCATCAGTCACTGATAAGCCAACTCTTTTCGAAATAAATCATAAAAATCATTTTTCCGGTAATTAAAGTTGACTACAGAAATAGAAAGGACCGACTGTCACAATATTATCTTAATTATGAGGGATTGCCTTCGCTTAGCTTTATTCTTTTAATTTTTTTATTGAATTTATATCATTTATCGATATGGGGTTAATAGTTATTGTTCTAAAATCATGCAATAACTCGATAAATCCTCAATGTTTATACCTATCCATTCGTTTGTAGTTTAATTTAAAAACTTGTTTATTTTTGGTTCAATATTTCCAAAAATAAAGAGAAAAAATCTTTGTACGAAATAATAAGCTGATGATAAGAAATGATAATAGCTGTGGAGTTTAGTAGGTACAAAATTTATGCTATATCACAATGACAAAACAAATTGTAAAAAAAGTTCTCGAAAAATTGGCTGCATATATGAAATTTTAAGCCTGTTGCTGAATAGAATTTTTTTTGACTCGAAGTTTAAGTATTGTTGTGGTAAACAATTTTTAAATATTCTCATGTGAATAGATAATTTAAAAATGTGCAGAAATGGATATTACTATAAAACAAGAAATTTTACATATTTCATTCCCCCAATATAGGTTGATGTTACACCACCCAAATGCAGAACTCGTCTTATCTGAAGGCTTATTTAGTTAAAATGAACTACCTAAGCTAATAGCTTAAAATTTATGTTGGTTCAAATCTGTTTAAAAATTGTTGAGAAAGTTTGTTATAAGTACCGGGTTTTTCACCATAATTTGACCCCCCCTTCAACTTTGTTACTAAAATGGGTACAAAATTTTTTTCTACAAAAGTATCACGATATCGACTAGTATTTTTCAAAATGATTTCACAAAACGAAATATATACAGGGTGGGCACCATATTGATTGCAACTTCATTTTTTCAAAAGGAACACCCTGTTTATTTCTCTATATTTGACTAGCTCTTTTTCTCCTGATTTCAAATTTATAACATATGTTTGGCCTATCTCTCTTATTTTGAGTACGTCAGAGTTTCAAATTTCAAGAACCACCTGGCAAGCTAAGTAATCAGTTTTCAAGTGGTAGGCTGCGATAACTCAAAATGCCCTTTTTTGTGTTATCTTGTTGGCAACGATATGATATACATTTTTCACTATAAATTGGAGTTGGATGATTTGAATGCAACTTCATATATTCTCTCCTTGTAGCTTTCTTATTCTTATTGTTCTTCACATTAAGTGAAAATATTTCAAATTTTTCCGCTTCTGTGAAGTGTATATTCGATGAATAGTTCCATTCAATGACAAACGTATGTCATAAATCGTTGCCCACGAGATAACTCAAAAAAGGGCATTTTGAATTATCACAGCCTTCCACTTGAAAACTGATTACTTAGCTTGCCAGGAGGTTCTTAAAATTTGAAACTCTGTGGAACTCAGAAAAAGAGACCCTGGCAAGACATCTTGCATGATAGGCCAGAGGTCTCAGTTTCCAATAAGATGTTTCATTTTGAAGAGCCACCTATCAGGAAAGATGTCACTTTTGAAGCCCTTTTGACATTTGACAAGTAAAAACTGCGTCATTACTGCAAATGGAACGATACACGCTTCAACACCACATTTATATTGTTAGAATTCACTATAAAAAAGGTGAAAATTTAGCAGTCACCAGTTCGAAAAACTAAAGCAATTTTGGGTCATAGTGACGCACCTTCTCGGACGGCAGTAGTGAAACTGATGGAAAAATTTGAGCTGTCGGGAGGGGTTAACACAATTGGCCAACGAGATCTTGTGATTTAACATCTTTAGACTTTTTTCTTTTGGGCTACGTGCAAGATAAGGTCTATGCTAATGCGCCACAATTGTTTCAAGACCTTGAAGATGTAATTTGTGAAGTTATCGAGGACATACAGCGGAAAATTGGTTATGGAAAATTTCTGAAAAGGATATGTTGTTGAGACCAGTCGTGGCGGCCATTTGGCTGATATCGTTTTCCATCCTTAATGGCTTACCTTCCTCTTCTCTCTCTCTTCTCTCTGAAATGAACATCTTAAAATATACTCGTTTATTTTAATATCAAAATCGAACATCTTATTGGAAAACCTTTCAGATTGCATTGTTTTACACAGAATCGAAATTTGTTACTTCTCTTGACCCATTTTTTCAATATTCAATATTTTATTTTGGAAAGAGGTGCCTTTTGTTAGACTTACTGATCAGGACTTTTTATTTCGGTGTTTGTATGTCTTTTTATTATTATTACAATAGAGAAGGGGGAAGTTCCTATCACCAGGTTGTCTCTTAGCTTTTGGGTACTTGCATTACATGGATCTTCAATGGCACATATAGTCTGTTCTATAACGGGTATAAAAACGTGTGAAATTGCTTCGATTTTTTGTATTTTTTCGATTATTGATGAAAAAAATTTCATTTATCGATAAAAAAATCTAAGATTATTTGTTAAAACTCAGATTGTTAAAACTAAGATTATTTGTTAAAACTCAGATTTTCATCGAAAATCACGACTAGGAACTCAGCTCCCATTCGATATTCTGGTTTTGGTTGCATCAAAGTCTCCTTTGAGTTAACCTTAATTTTCCATCATTCGAAGTTAACTACAGTTTTGTCATACTTTGTCGTTTGGAATTGTAGATCGCAGTATCATCGTCAAACTATACTATCTAGTATGTTGCCTCTGGGATACCTGAAACAAAATAATTAAATAGTGAGGGACCTAATACAGATTCTTGTGGAACACCTGATTCAAAATTCTTTGTTTTCGGTCTAGTTCCTTGTATATTAATTCTAGTTTTTTATTGTTGTTGAGTTCACTATTTTCGTCAGCTTCTTTGAATATTCCAAAATAAATCACTCAGATATAAATTCATGCAATATGTATTTGCATTGGCGAATTTTACAGGGAGGATTTATATAATCGAATATGAAATAACATGGAGATGATCTGTCGTGACTGAATCTTCTTGCATGTCCGAACAAACTGTTAGATGAACCCTAGCCTCAATCTTTTCTGCATGCAGATCTGATGGTCACGATGTCGATCTTTATTCCATCTGGCGCATAACACTTCTTCGGCTATTAGATATCGAGTGTTTTAACGTAGATAAATGCATTTGCAATCTGCATGGAGAATTGAATTCTATACGGAATATGAACGTTCGTATTATGGATGGTGCAGCTGAGGAATTGAATTTGAATTGTCGCTTCTTCAGTTTAATTGGAAATATTGAACGTGGTGAAAGTAGGTGTAATTTTGTTCATTATCCATTACCTATTCAATTCAAGGGAAAATAGTTAACATAAGGAGCGTGTGAAATTGGTTACCTTATTGCTTATTTTAGGTTGAATAGTTTATCGGAAAAATATAATCATTTAACGCCTTACTACGTTGAAATATTTTGGATTATTTTATTTTAATTAATTCATTGAAAATTTTAGCCTCCAAAAGAAAGAAGTAGCTTATATTTTGGTTTTTTCAATGATATATTCTCATCAACACAATGCAAAATTGGTTTTATATGGTTTTCTTATTTTTTTTCCTAATGGTTCACCAAGACTTCATTATTCTTCCATACAGTAGATTCCAATCTACTGTGAGTGATCTATTTCTTTGATTCTTATTGCAAAAGTTGGAGAGAAAATCGTTCAAAGAAAGTCACTTTTTGCTAAAAAAAAAACACTACTATAGGTATGGAAAATGTGTTTCTGGCTCATTTTTTGTATAGCAGTATAGGTGTAGTAGTATAGGTATTTTCAATTAAATTGCACTATCAAATCATAACTTAATAACAATCATGGATTCGATATAAGCAAATGAATGAAATTAGTTTCATAAATTCATGGAGGAACAAAAGAACCACAAAAAAGTTTTGAAGTCAAATTTCTGCTTCATTGAAACAATATCTACTCTACACCTAGTAATATCGAAATTCCTGGAACTTGCCTAGATAGAAATATATCAAGTAGATCCTGTGTCATCATATCTCGAACATATCCAATAGTATAGAAGAAGTTGTTTCATAAAATGGAATGTAGAATCAAGCAAAATTATTACATCTCGTATGGTTACTATTTACATTTATTTTGCAGAATTGTTGAACTCTCCAGGGTGGAAAAAAATCGAAAATAGTAATATGTACAATCCACACATAAGTATTTATATATTTAATAACTGCATTGGATAACCAAAAGGATTGAAATAACTAGAAATATTTTTGATGAAGAATATTGTTTACAATGTTTTCTTTACGTTATCGAAAAGCATTGATGAAATATATTGTAATATAACTAACCTAACAATTTTAGCATAAATATCATTGGTGTTCAGAATGAATGATTGAGAGAATTAGTATTCTCATCAACAATATTAATGCAATTATATTTTTGATAACTAAAGAAGAATTACTGCAATTGTGCTAATATGTGATTTTATAAGAATAAATGAGATTTGTTTTGATATATTCTATTCATTCTATAATGATTTGAAGATTGAATGAACTCTCAGTCCATATTTTTGAAAGTACAATTATTGAAAACTTTGATTGTTACATTAGAATGCATAATACATCCCTGCATTGAATGATAATCCAGGTATGAAGTGGTTACGTTTGTAGTACCTTTGTCAATTGTATTTATAATGGGAACGTTCAAAATTTGACTACTCGATGCAGGAATATCTTCTTCTTCTTTATGTGCCGTCTCCTTTAAGAAGGTTGGCTATCATCATGGCGATTTTTACCCTTGAAGTTGCGGATCTGAACAATTCAACAGAGCTACTGTTGTACCACTGCCTTAGGTTGTTCAACCAGGAGATGCGTCTTCTTCCTATACTTCTTTTACCCTGTATTTTCCCCTGTATAATGGTTTGCAACAGCGTATACCTCTCCCCTCTCATCACGTGGCCCAGATACTGCAATTTTCTGATCTTGACTGTGTCGACTATTTCCTTCTCCTTTCCCATTCTTCTCAACACCTCCTTGTTCGTTGTTCTGCTCACCCAGCTTATTCTGAGGAATATAGCTAGCCAAAATTTTAGCAATATCCAGTTTCTCTGTGCTGCAGTTCTACATAACTTTCAGCAACAGAAGAGCTCTTCCATCCTCCATGTCATTTTAAGGATATTATATTTTCTCCTTTATTTAGCAGGTGAGAGGTAGATAATTATTTATTGTTAAGCTGCTCAACTCGATTCTTCTGAATGCACCAGAATATCTGATAATTTATATTACTTGCAATTCTGTCCCAAAATTATGATCATGTCCTGCCAAAATTCAGATAAGATAAAAAAATAAGATGTGATAATATTGAGGATATAATTCATATAAATTCCCAAAAATTGTAATTTATGTTATCTCAGTAGTTTCTTGCAAAATAAATCTTTTATCAAAAGTATTGTTTATTGTGTGATCTTGAATAAATTTAGGATAAAAAGAATTCTTTCAATTCAAGTATTAAATTCCTTAAAATCGATAACTGAATCACTTCAGATTTTATATTGGACATCAAATATAACTTACAATGACTTATACAAAAGAATCGCCACTTGCACTGAAAAAAAAATTGATGCAGGGTCTGATTTTAGTGCCATTTCGAATAAAAAACTCTGGGACAAAAAAAAGGATTCTTTGAACTCTTTTTCCAAACACAACGGTGTCCAATTTCACAAACATTATATCCCAGAATGACATCGATAACACCCATATCAGGATTTCAATAATCCAGGCAGGTACCTTCTAACATTCGATTCTTTATACTTCAAACTGCAAACACTTATCGCCCAATCTAGGATCAAGAGAATGGCATATTTCGTTATAGTTTTTTATGCACCGATTTCAAAAAACGAATTGTATTCAATCGTGTGAGATGAAAAACTTTCGAGTTCATAATATAACAAAAAGAACGACAAGGCTAACATAATTCATCAAACAAATCAAAGGATTTATTAAAGCGATTCTATTCTTATTTGAAAATATCTAACACTGTTTGACGGTTGTATTCAACTGTCAGCGAACAAAGAATGAATGAGCTACCAACTAGAATCAATCCCTAAACCTTTGTGGAAGGGTATACTGAGGTACAAGGGATCACACCTAGCAAGAGTGGAATTCAGGACGAAATTGTCAAATTAATGAGGTAAAGCTTTGCTTACTTTTGCTGACAAAAGGGATTTGGACAGGGAGGTGGCAAATAATTGTAATGAATCTGCTTACGTAATACTTGAACGGTCCCCTTTCAAAATTATCGTTAAGTATTGATGAATCTAACTTTGCAGTTATACTCTTCATTCGATTTAATCAAATATTAGCTAATATCTAATCTATGTTGATTATTCAGTCATGATTTCATCTTAGACTATTGGGAGATCGTCTTGCTTCAGCGCGAGTTTGGTTACCAATTCACAAAAATAGTTCGTAGTATATTTTAAGAATAATTTCTTAGGTTGTTTTCATTCCACCAAAAGGCACAGTTCTAATGCTAGATTGCAACATCAGCTATATTGTTGAATTGTCATTTTTTTCGCCCTAACAGCCACATGCCTTAAAATTGTCTGATAGGTTTGACTGTTGATTATGGAAAAAATTGCATAATATTGGTTGATAGTATATTCTAAAACAAGTTGCAGAATGGACTGCAATTCCAACACGAATGCGAAATTCGAAAACGAGCGACGAAGTAGCGAGTTTTCGAACCCAAGAGTGTTGGAATTGCCTTCTGCAACGAGTATAAGACGATATTTTCTCTATTTCAGTGAAGTTTTTGTTGAATATTGTCGATATTCAATGAAAAATTTATATTATACATCCTAGTGACAATTGTATTGTATATTGCCAGTTGGTGTGACTGTCACCAAAATTGACAGATTACGGAATATGACTGAATCAAAAGTTTCGAATTTTGAAATCATTTATAATTACGCATTAAATTCGTGAATTATGTCTGCCGAAATTGATTCAGCACCAACAGAATTAAGAGAAATTGCGAATAATGTCGCAAATATTTTCACTTAATCCAAATTATATTATGTTGACAATTGATGTGTCTTGAATTTTGATAGGATTGGAAGTCTGTACCTATAGACAACCATAAATAAAAAAAAATTATGAAAACAATGCTGTAATGAGTTCATTACAGTTCATTTAATGAACTGATTACGACACTGAAATAGAGAAATAGTAATTTACGTAACAAGTCCGGAAAATAGGGTTTTTTTGGACGAATAGACAAAATTCCAGGACGAGCGTAAGCGAGTCCTGGAAGTCTGTGAGTCCAAAAAAAACATTTTCGGGCATGTTGCGTACAATATTTTTTCGGCAACCATGTAAAATAACACTATCGCTGCTGCTTTCCATATTTTATTGCGATTGCGATAAAAAAACATGCAAATTTTTGACAACTAATTTCATATGAACTGTCAGCCGTTATCTCGGTTGCTATGGATTCTATGATTCTTTTCCGGCCTAGTCCGGGAAGTACGTACTTTCCGGACTAGGCCGGGAAATGCTACTTTCTCAGAGAAAAAGCGTCCGGGAAGTGAGCACTTCCCGGACGGTTGCCGAAAAAGAATATTGTACTCGCAAAATATTTTATTTTTCACAGAATTGCTGCGTCAACTTAATTGATGAAACAGTTGCTGGAAAAAATAATGCTTTTAAGGAAATTGAATTATTTTACTTTCGGTCAATATCGAAATGAATTTCTTACAAGTTGTAAGTAGAGAAAAATACTATCAAATACAAATAAATGCGTCCTTAGAGAGTTAGAGACCACATTACCATATCATATGTATATAAGTATATCTGGTTTCCAAGAGCGCATGAATTAACGAGCGCTAAAAAGATCCAGATTTCACGACAGTGCTTTCCTCATTTTTTAAAATTTGGCTTGAATTAACAATGGTTTTGATGGCGATATTAAGACAAAACTTATCACGAAGCATGAAATTGTTATTCTTCATATACAGGGTGTTTCATAAACATTGCGAACAAATTCAGGATATTAATATCTGAGTGTTCCAGAGGCTGGACTCTTGTATATTAGATGAAGGCGGCTATTCACAACAATTCTTGTAATTTGAAATGCTTTTTGATTCATTAATCGATTGCTCTATACTCGATTATTTTTTATATCAAAGAGTTTTCAATTTTTTATTAAAAAAGTCTGATGAAGTCATAAACCCCTCCGACTCCAAATAACTTTGAAATGAACTGAATTTGTTCGTAATGTTTATTAAACCCCCTATTTGGGGTATTTCATCCTGATGAGAATCTCTAATAAGTTTAAGCGCTTAATTTTTTGTTTTTTTTAGGCTCCATTAGAACTACATTCTCAAATTGTTTGGGAAAACAAGGGTGTACCAAAAAAGTGTGAATGAATACGTCTGTCTTCAAAAGAAGTCAAATTATCAAGGTGAAATAAAATCTGGAAGATCACTAAAAGGTTGGTCTTTGTAATAAACTGTTCGTAAACTCTACAAAATGAATGAGCTATCAACATTTTTGGAAAACATTTCTGGAGTTTCTTTTGATACCAAAGAATTTGTCTTTAATTTGGCGTAAAAACAATTGAAATCGATGGGAAATTCCCAAAGTTCTTGGACAATGAACTTTAGGTGGCCGAGTTTTTTTGCCGGTGAGTGTATATGGATCATGTAAAAAAAAATTTCAGCTTAACTGAAATTCTCGGTCCCACAACGTTCCCTGTCAAAGGTTCAGTTTGGATAAATAAAGTCACATTTCTACGTCTAATAAATCAATATGCTATTTGAGAGTCAGTTTCAAGGAGCAGGATGTATTTTCAGAAATAATTTTCTACACGTATTTTTCATTGCATCTAAATATTTTGGCACTCGTAAGGAAACATGTGATGATATGAATGAAAAGCTCGATTCTCCTCATGTGGTTCCAACAAATTCCAATTTATTGATTCCAATTCACATTTACACTATGTTCGACTAATTTGAATTGATATTGGTAATACCTACACATGACTTTGTTCCGTCCAATAACCCTAAGCCTTTGTGAACTCGTTTCCAATTTGAATGTTGTAAGGTTTCTATTGATTAGAATATCAGGAACTCTTAGAGTTGGATTGATTGTTTTCGAAGTATCCATTACGATAATGCGTAAGTATGGTGAGATATGTATTGGGTTAAAGTTCTTCCCAAATATTAATACAAGGGTCAAGAAAAGATTAAGTCATTCGAAGCCCCAAAATTTCCTTAATTGAAATCCACTTGGGCGTAAAATATGATCCCGGTAGAATTTATGTTTGACTGAAACCTTTTAATGGGGTGGATTAAGAATTCATAGCTCGATTCATGTCCTCACACTTGGGTATCTATCCTGAAAGTTGTATGAAATTTAAAATCATTATTTATTTGGTTATTTCTATTATGTAATTATCATTCAGACAGCTTTCAATTGATAAACATGCTCCGGAAATAGAAATTATCCATACTAATATTTATAATAAATGCTCATATACAAGGCGTATCAGTTTTAATAGTTAAAAATTTAATGGGATATTCTCCTAGTTGTCCTGATTCGGAAAAGTGTATATTATACACCTCTATCTCGATCCCTAAGTGAGATACAGGGTGTTGAAGTTCACAAGAAAAAATCATTTTTATTAAATGCCATCTAAAATGTTATAATGAACAACGCCTATTTCTGTACTTTCATTTATTTTATTTATTTTTATATTTATTTTTCACTGTTGGGAAAATTTTCTATTAGAAAAAATCTAATGTTTTAAATATCATTTGAAAAATTCTTTAAAATAGAAAAAATAAGAAATCACTGTGTAAGTTAAGCAGTGTTTTTTTAATGAATATTTGAAGTTTGAAGTAATTGTCATTGTCAACTTTTTACTTCATAAAAGTAATGTACATAATTGAAACGCGTGTTACAAACAAATTATTCAATTCTATCTTCTCAACCAGATGTAGGTAAAAAAAATAAGTTCACGCAAAATTAAAAAATTACTGTAACTTACAACATTCACTATTTATATTATATTTAATTATGATAAATTATAGTTCAAGAATTTAAATTCTGAGTTCACAGTTTTTTTAAATGATTTGTGCTTTTTATTAATCTCATTACGTAGTTTAGAATGCTCATTGATACAAATTGGTATTGTTGTGTTTAGACCACCATTCTTATCATATTATCTTTACATGTTAACTATGTTTTACACACTGAATTCCGCATTGATTGCAGTTCAAATTGTAATTTGTCATTTATTTTTCACATCACATTTAGTTATCATTTATCTTTTATTTTCTGCGGATTTTGTAGCTGCATAGTTCTTTGTGTTTCAATTAACAACTTGGAATTTTCCTCTTTTTTCTTTAATCTCATTATTGTACGATTGATTTTTATTGTAAATTGTGAATACTGCTGTGGGTATATCCTGTTTGTATTCCTCTTTTCTCAAATGAATAAATAAAATAAAATTACATTCTTTATTCACCTTATGTTTTTCATTAAAATGAAATTGAAATAATATTGTGAATAAACATATTAATTTCAGACTATTTAGGCATCCACCATAGATTTCAAAGAACAATTAACGAGTTGATAGGTCGATTAGAGTTGTATGAAGCCCACCCATAATTTGATATGAAAAGAGAGAAATACAATCTGATGCGAAAATATCCATAAGATTCAAAACTGTTTCAACGTCGGTTAAACATAATATCTGTACACAGTTATGCATTTCATAGGAAACTATCACCCCTCACATTATATTTATGATATGAGAGATTAACAATTTCCATTAACTGAACAACTCCATGCAGCCTGATTCAGTTAATGAAAGAACTGTTTGACATAGGAACATAATGAAACCTCTATATAGCCAAGCGCATGTCCAATTAAAATGTACACAATGATTATATTGTTTGTCGTTTATAAGATTGCAGATGATGGGCCGCAATATAAAATTTTTAATTTTCTAATGGCCCCGTTATATCTGAAGGCCTAAAGTGGAAGTGCGATGGCTTGGTTTACCAATTGAGGATCAAAGAAATTATTCAGTAGATATGAATTAGCGGTCAAAGGGTACTTCTTGGGTCGAATTAAAGAATTCAGAGCAATTAAACGATGAATGAATTGATTCAAGTTATATGAATCTTATTCAATGTAGTCAGCTTAAAATGGGGTTATGGGATGAATGGCTACTTAATCAACGAAAAATATTCATCAAATTTGTACACGTTTTTTTATGGTGTGGTTATCTGAACTGTTATTGTACCGGGTTTTTCACCATAATTTGACCCCCCCTTTAACTTTGTTACTAAGAAAGGTACAAAAAAATGTTTTCTACAAAAGTTTCACGAAATCGTCTAGTGTTTTTAAAATGATTTCACAAAACGAAATATATATAGAGTGGGCAACATATTGATGGCAACTTCATTTTTTCAAATGGAACACCCTGTATATTTTTCCATATTTGACTAGCTCTTTTTTCCCTGATTTTGAATATATAGCTCATGTTTAGCCTATCTCTTAAGAAACACCTGGCAAGCTAAGTAATCAGTTTTTCAAGTGGAAGGCTGCCTTCACCATTTTTCTAGTGAATAATGTTGTAGTGTGTATTGTTCCATTTTTAGTAATGGAGTAGTTTTTACTTGTTAAATAACAAAAGATGACATCTGCCCAGATAGTGGGTTATTCAAAACACTGTGTCATCGTTTTTTTTAATTCTCTATTCGTTTTGGCGGTTGCATAATGTGAAATCTACAATCGAAGGTTTCAATTGAAAAGATCATAATCCTCGACCATGTTACATTCAAAAGGGAAAAATTATCTAATTAGCATGTGTTGTTATTTGGTTTATATTTTCTTATAGAGATTACAAATCTTCTAAGGACTCTTCACCATTTTTTTTTTCGAGGTAATAGGATTCAGGTGCCATTATTTGAGGGGCCTTTTCTAAACCTCCTGTATATTAAATAACACATGGCAGCCCAACCAATATAAACATAATTTCCTATTACTCTCATTGAAAGAGGGATAAAATCATTATATATTTCACAAAGACGAAAAACAACACTACCTTCGTTTTCGAATTATTTCGATGTTTACACATTCAACATTTTGTTTAGCGATGAAGCGCACTTCTGGTTGAATGGCTACGTCAACAAACAAAACTGACGCATTTGGAGTGAAGCTAATCCTCAAGTGTATGTCGAAACACCGTTACATCCAGAAAAACTGACTGTTTGCGCTTTATGGGTTGGTGGAATCATTGGTCCGTACTTCTTCAAAAACGATGATGGCCAGAACGTCAATGGTGATCGGTATAGAGCCATGATTACTAACTTTTTCACTCCCGAATTGCACAACCATGATGTCCAGGAGCTGTAGTTCCAACAAGACGGCGCAACATGTCACACAGCTCGTGCCACAATCGATTTATTGAAAGACACGTTTGGTGACCGCCTAATTTCACGTTTTGGACCTGTGAATTGGCCTCTAAGATCTTGTGATTTAACACCGCTAGACTACTTTCTGTGGGGCTATGTAAAGTTATTGGTCTATGCGGATAAGCCACAAACCCTTGACCATTTGGAAGACAACATTCGCCGTGTTATTGCCGATATACGGCCACAAATGTTGGAAAAAGTAATCGAAAATTGGACGTCCAGATTGGACTACATCCGAGCCAGCCGTGGCGGTCATATGCCAGAAATCATATATAAAATGTAATGCCACAAGATTATCTTGCGGATAAATGACATTCATGTCAATCGAATAATACATCGTTGTTTTATTGCAATTTAAAGTTCTATAGCTCTAAAAAAACACCCTTTACTTACGTATTATTCATCGGCAGCAGGGGCGCCGAAAAATTCTGTGCTTCAGGCGCCAAAATTACTTATGCTGGGCCTGATTAGAATGGGTGACATCAAGGGACGAGGATCGGAAAGCCCAATAGGACATGGCACGATAAACTCAAAAAATTTTGCTATTTCAAATATTAGGGATGATTGGTATTTTCGGCTAAAATTAGAATTTTGGAAAATTGCTCGAACGCGTCAGTTTCGTTCTAGAGAAGCATTTTTTTTTTCAGATAAAAACCATAATCATGTCGTCTCATCATTCTCATTTCTAAGCGCGACAAACCCAATCTCCAAAATTTGAATAGGGAAGGTTGGTCGTGCGATATGTTGTTCTTTTCCTCACTCAACATTCTTCCGAAACTATCTATCAGAATTTTCGACTTCAAATGTCGACAACAATTTAGTTTTCTAGATAAATACAATATCGACCATTTCATCATTTATGCATGGAAATGTAATGAAATATCTCAACAATTACTTCCCAACCCCAAGCCATAAATAACCCGTTTATTTGTTCTGCAAATTTGAAACGTGACAAAGCAAGAACACCCATCTTAGAGGGCGTGAAATCAATTTATAATGACCATTCGAATGAATTATATTTCGTGGAGCTCACTTTACGAATAGAGAAGTAAAATGTGTTCGTTAAATGAATAAGGTAGGTACCCAGTATTTTGGTTAAAAGGCGTGAAATTGGAATGATCGAAAGAGGTATATATTCACTCTTGACTTGAGGGTTTATGAAATGCTCCCTAGTACCCAAAGGTTAAATGAGTACTGAAATCCATATACTGCAATATGCTTTGAGTTTTTCCATATGGTACATTCAATTTTTTTCAGTTTGTGAATAGGTACGGGGCGTAGCAGATGAAAGTTACATTTTAGCGAACAGGGCTTGTAGATGAACTTTCCAGATGTTTTGAAATTGTTTTTTTCTGTACGCTTCAAACCATGAAATGCGTTTAACTTTGGAATGAGTTGAACAATAGTAACGGGTGTTTTTTTAGGTGCATGTTTCGATTGTTTCTGTCTATGGTTTGACAGATTGTCAAACTGTTTTGATTTTTCTATTCAGTATGGTTTGGCAATTCATCTTGAATAACTTGAATAACGCTGCCAAATTGTGGAAATTTATTTTGAAAAAAATAAATCTGTTCATAGAAATTTCGTTCATTCTACGTTCAACATAATCGGTTTAGTGAGCAAACAATTCGTGTAGTTATTAATCGTTTTCGCAATAATGTTACTGTTCTCGATTCAAAACCATCAACAAGACAAAAAAATGTACGTACCGAAGAAAATATTATTGCTGTAGCGTTAAAGTGTTGAAGAAGATGCTGAAATGTCGATACTTCGCCGTTTTCAACTTGTTGGTCTTTGTCTTCCGACTACGTGGAAAATTTTATGTAAGGATCTTGTCTTACGTGCCTATAAATGTTGTAGTGAAAGAATTAGACCTAAATGACCGTCGTTCACGTCGCATTTTTCCTGATTGGGCTAACTTGAACCTGGCTGGAGATGAGTATTTTTTGTATTTTTACCGAAGAATTATACTTATGTAAAGGTTTGAAAAACCATTGAAATTAATTGGTCTTTTTATTCATTATGAAAAAGACTCGGAAAAAGAGAATATTAGAAACAAGAATTTAGAATTTATTCAAAAAAAGGATGGTATTTTTTCTCAGGAAAACATAAAACGAATTTAGCCGAAGCGGCAATTATTGGAGGGCGGCATTTTCTACTTTTTCCGAGAAATCCGAATTCCTAGAAGTACCGAATATATTTTCAGTTATTGCATTAATACTCCCATTTTGGTACTAAATACTAACTTTGGTTCATTGTAAAACATCGAGCTATACGGCGCCAATTTCAAAAAAATCTAGAAGTTCGTTTTGCCCGCATATGTCGTTTTGTTTGCATTTCCCCTATGTATTGAATAAATTTATTCGAATTCACAGATGATTCTTTATATAAAATTAACTAGGGTTGGGCGTGGGCGCATTCGAATTTAAAATAATGGTTTATCCGCATCATCCGATTGTTTTACTCAATCATCTTAATGAAAAAAAAACAAAATGTTCAAGCAGTTAATTAATTCGAAACTCAGCAGAAGAACTTGAAGCCGCAGGGCCCGATCTAGAGAGGCGGAAATATTGGAGGGTGGCATTTTTTACTTTTTTCAAGAAATCGGAATTCCTAGAAGAATGGATTGGAAAATGGCTATGCGTTCCACATACATATATGATTTATAGTGTATAGTTTATAGTGTATAGTTATTATGTTTCTACAATACATAATAAATTTAATAAATAAAAATGTTTTTTGCAAGGTTTCTTCTCATTTAATCATTTTTCATTGATGTGATACAACACAATGAAACTGCTGCAAATCAAGTAGTTTGATATGATTCGAGTATTTGATAAATAAATACTTGACTTGACATCGAGAAACTACTCCTTGAAAGTAGCTTGAAAATCAAGCTAAGCCGTGATTCCCCACACTGGCGGCATCATGGGAGCTTATTTCTTTTGAAATGAAGAGGGAGCTATGGTTACAGTGAATGCAAGCAATATAGAGCCATGCTGACTGCTTTCTTGTTACTAAAAATTAATCAGCTGAATATTAACGAAATTTACCCATCAATTTATTGGAAAATCAATTTGGTTACAACTTTATTTTCAGAAGTGGTCCTGTTAATTGGTCACCTCGTTCGTGTGACTTAACGCCGCTTGATTACTTTTCATGGGGCCATGTTAAGTCACTGGTTTAGACCGACAAACTACGGCCAGATTTATTGGAAAAAGTAGTGAACAATTGTATTTATCGAATGGAACTATGTAACTCGTATTCGTGGCGGACATATGTTGGAAATCTTATTTTGAATGTCATGCAATTATTTACCAGATATTAAAAAAAAAATCTTTCCAGACTTATAATATTATATTATTGTATTATATTGTATTATTATTTAAACATAAGAATCAAGAAAGAAAATTTACCAATCAAAGATAATAGTTTATTATTATGAATCTAATATTTCTCTTCTGGACTGGAAACTTTTGAATAAGTTTCACTGCCCAGTGTTTTTCGAGATGGCTCGTTTTTGTGCATGATTTTACGACGAGTTGTTTACTCATGTCAATTCTTGCGAAAAAGCATTTAAATTTCGTCCATTATCTACTGAAAGATAATACACTGGTCTGAACTCCATTAACCTGTATCTTGAAAAGTAAGATGACCTATTTTATGAGCTTGAAGGAATTTCAGCCAGAAATAACCATTTCTGGAGTGCAAAGTTAATGTTTTGGGGGTTGAATATTTCGACTCGAAGAAATATCTTCATACAAAACCAGAAAAAAAATATCGCGTGCAAGAATGTCAAAATTCGATTTTTAACTGCTTACTTATACTGATACCCATATCTTTTCATAATTTTAGTCAATACTTTCAAGTCAAAATATTTGATTAAACATAAATTATAAATACAATAAAAAACATATGTATAGATTAGCTTAATTTCACGAATGTTTACATTGTTTGGATTACAAACAAGAATATATCGAATTCGAAGGTTATCAAGTTGTAAACAATAAGTAGGTAATTAAATTTTCGAAAAGATGAAACTTATGGAATTGGAGACTTGAAGATTAAATTCTGTAGGCCAAACATCGGAAAACAAACATTTTTTCTATTAGTCTTACTGATTTTTAACTGAATGCTAAGAGCGAATGGCGCAAAACAATTTATCAATTTATTTATTAAATCAATTTGCAACAAAAATTACTCGCTTCAAAATCTTTTTTTTTCATTTAGAATTTTTTATATAATATACTATTTTATTTCAAAGTTTCACAACAATTGTTTCGTCAATACCGTGGCTTATCCAGTTGACTTTATCAAAATTGTTGAAGAATTTGAATCTGATATTTTCTGAGTGTAAAACTTTGATAATGATATTGAAGTTTTTTCATTTTATACGGTTTTTCCTCGCGTGCTTCTTTCTTCTATACGGCAAAGAAGACAAAAACTTTACTAAACTTTCATTGAAAAAATAACAATTATTTGTTAAATAGCACCTTTCGCTCATTTGTACAGGGTGGGTAATTTTCGATGTTTTAACACTACAATTTTTAAACCAGAGGAGATAGATGAAATATTATACCCCATTCTCGTTCCCTCTTTCTGAGAGACTACAAAAGTAGTATTCATTTTTGGCTACTTTCTTTTGTTTTCGAGTTATAAGCGAAAATTGGAAAAATGGCGATATCGAAAAAAATTTATATCTCCGCTAATACTGATGATAGAGCTCTGAAATTAAAACACTATACAGGCACTCTGTTATGTCGAATCCAGTGGCGTGCTCATCCTTTCAGGGTTTTTAATTACAAAGCTATGACGCAAAGTTTTTTTTTTAAATGATTTCTGTGCCAGTTTTTGAGAGCTTAACTTTTTCTGATTTGTATCAATGTGAATAATAGAAAATGGTCAAAAATCCTTTCCTCATCTAAAAGTCTCAATATTTCTACGGTTTCAACTGTTGATGAGCAAAGAAAAATAGAGCTTTCTATAACAAGAGCAGTGTCCTTCCGCCAATCTGATTATTTCTATTATTTTCAAACATTTCTACAAAATTCGGATCTAGATATATTTTATAGAATTTTTATTTCAAATGTATTTGGAAATAACGGAAAGGTTCACATGATTTGATTTGATTTTGATCGACTGTTTCAATAGAGAGAGTTGCACTGGATTCTATGTAAAAAAGTGCCTGTATAATGTTTTAATTTCAGAGCACTATCATCAGTATTAGCGGAGATTTTCGCATATAACTAACTTTTTACATACTTATATGTATACAGGATGATTTTTTTGTAATATTTTCATTTCCTTTATGGTACGAAATATTATGTTGAGAAATTGTTTTACAGTTTTATCAAAAATTATATCATAATAAAAAACTACCATATTAGATATATAGATATAGATTTTCTATTGTTTTCAAGTAGTGATCAATCTATAAATATTTCAAGGGTTTTTCATTGTCATTATCCTCTGAACTCTAATCTTCAATACCTACCATTTTCTTCCTACCAAATCTCCCCAAGCTGATACCCCCATACCAAAATATTCCAGCGAGTCTAAGCAGCTTATAAGATCAAAGAAGATTTGGAAGACTTCTGAACGTTGATATATTATATTTGAAATAGCGTGGCTATTCGAATCGAATCCTACCAAATTTATCCATGAAAGGATTACTACCAAGACTGTCTGCCCATCTGTGATCATTCATCAAAATATTAAGTCAGTTGAATCTGGCAATCATCGGGGTATTGTTAAAGCAGTTCTTTGTTTCTTTGTGAATCAATTGATGAAATACTACTTGAAGTTTTTTGCTAATGGTTCAACAAAGGAGGGCCGATTCAATATGTATGTTTATATTTATTTTAATGTTCAATGTTTATATCCCAATCTATGAAGTTTATATTCTGATTCTAATTTTTTTAATTCTCTGGGAATTGAAAACACATCAAAGACTTGAAATCAAAGGCTGATATTTTCGAAAATAACAAAACTTTATTTTGTAATTAAAGTAAAGTGTTTTCAATTGCTCTAGTCTACTATGAATCTCTAGTGATCAAACCTTCACTGATGATGAGGTTTAAGGAGATACTTTCTTAACGGTAAAATTCAAAACTCTGGATATTCCATCCAATTGAAATAAAAAAATAATAGTTTATTCCTATAAGAATTCATGGTTTCTTTGTAAACATATTGATTTTCCTGAAAGCAAATAGCTTTTTGGTATGTGACATATTGGTATTTTTATATTCAATATGAACTATATATATATATATATATTATATACAGGATGAATAAAATTAAAATATCGAAAAGCAATAAGAAAATACGATACTATTACACTTCATTCAGTAATTTGTACGTTTAGGTTTATTTTCCATTAACCCCTGGAGCTACTATTCTAGAAAAATGAAATCTATTTCCAGAGTTCTTAAAAACAACGATATCCATTCTCAGAGTAAATGTATTTATCATGTTCGAACAGAAATGGAAACCTAGATGTAAATATACCTACATATCATATTATTTCATAAGATGATGATTTAATTGAGGAAAAATTTACATCGATATATTATTTGAAAATAAACATTCTTGAATTTATTTCATAGAATTAAATCTATATCCATTTTCCTGAGAGCTTTTTGGAGTTAAGTCATCGTCACTTGCCATAAACCATCACAGGAATTATGAAGTTGAAGTATATTCGGATGTGATCTCTTCGCATTTATTTTTAGAAATAAGGAAATTATCTCTGAGAAACTTGTCAATTCATAATGAAATCCATTAATTATTAATTCTATTTTAAGTTTCCAGGGGTTCTATAACTGACAATCCATATCTTGATGAAAATAAATTTTCCCATTTTGAATTTTTGAAGCAGTTTCGCAACTGCTGATGAAAAGTACATTTGGCTATAATTGTGAGACCAAACAACGTGTATTTCTTCTCTTTATTGTCATTAAATTGGATGTATAACATATTATGCAGATTTATAAATTTATTCAACATTTCAACATGATTTTAAACAATAGTTGTTTCAAGTTGTTTCCATAGCAATTTGCAACAAAGAAACGAATAAATATATCCGAATTCACTAGATGATTCGAAAGAAATCTAGAAGCCACTTATTTGTTACTGTTAATTTAAATTCGAACAGTCACATCCCATGTAAAATTAGAAAAAACATAGTGTGAAACACATAGGAAACACCATGAATGATTTTTGAAAAGTCCCACCATCCTCTACGTCTTACTGCTTGGTGGGGTTTTTGGGCTGGTGATGTGATTGGACCTTACTTATTCGAAAATGAGGTTGGTGTAAATGTTACGGTGAATGGATTGCGCTACTGAGCTATGATTAATCATTTTTCATAGCCGGAAAATATTGATGTGGGTGACGTTTATTCTCAACAAGTTGGCGCTATGTGCCACACCAGCATTGAAAAATCGCATTTCCTGGCTGTGTTATTGCTCGAACAGGTGATCACAATTGGCCATCGAGATCATGTGATTTGATACCTTTAGACTTATTTCTCTAGGGCTACATGAAAGGTGAGGTGCACTATTAATTTAATTTAAAGATGAAATTCGTGAAGTTATCGAGAACATACAACTGCAAATGTTGCGAATTGGCCATGAAAAATTCCATCAATGATTAATGGCATACTTTCCTCATCACAATAAAAAATATACTTCACTTAAAATATACTTGTTTTTTGTTAATATCAATATGAAACACTGTTTTCCATCGACTTATTATATATAAATCCGAATATAAGCTTCCAAATAGGCGGAGATCACAATAGATATCATTATTTAGATGAAAATAATGAAGCTTGTATAACATCTTCAGATTTTTGAAGCATTGAAATGCACCTTTTTGAAGAAGTTGAATTTATCAATGCAATAATGATTTCAAAAGTTTGTCAATGGCCTAGCTGCTGAGACACGTTAATTTAAATTAAAAAAGAAGTTTGTCACATACTATTTCAGTAATGGAACTTTAAATGAGAGTAAATTAAAGATTTATGACTGAAGCGATTCTTATGTATTCCTTGAAAAATGAAGTCAATGCTTGGTTAGATTTAAGAATGTTATCATATTCAGAACAATTTAGATCCTTTTTTCGTAACTTTTATACTAGAGTTAGGTAATAAATGAAAATCTTTATTTTTAACATGATATCGTTGCTTTCAATTGGGATATTGCTATTGTGCATTAAATCCATCATTTCAATCACTCTTCACCATGATACTTGCTTAGTTCTAAAGAAAATCTTTGTAACACTTTGTTACAAACAGGAATGTACGCATAAACATGTCTGTCAAGACTCTAATTGAGAAATCTGTTTATGTATTCATGCTCTTAGTAGTACTCGATGAATGAAATACTGAAGCAGAGTGAAGGAGTAGTAATATTTCATAGATATTTTCAGTAATATTTGAGAACCTTTATTCAATTAATTTTCATTTTGTCGATACCTATATGTTTGGTGAATGATTTATTTTTAATGTTAAAAAAATCGTTATGTAATTGAGAATTTCCATTACTTACAAAAAATTCACATTTGATGACTATCAAGTGTCAAAATTAGGCTATTTTTGACCAAAATACAAATTTTTGTTTGCTTGGCGTTTCATCGACATAATAGAACAACAAGCACAGGATTTATATTGATTGCAAAATTGCTGTTAATTCGAATAATGATTTTAAATAATTAGTTTCGTTATACTGAATCGAAAGATTTTTTGTGTACGATTAACGTTATTGGTATTATTGTTCTCGACTTTCTATTTTTCTTGATATCATCACTAAAAATTCTGTGGAATATTAATTATGCACCTTGAAAATTTAATATTTGTTCTGATTTCTCTTGATTGCTCTTGTAAATTGCGATTGACTAAAATAATTTCACTTTTGACCTCTCGTTCATTATTGCGCTTATTGTGCCCTTGAAGACTATAAAGATATATAAGTATACAGGGCAGTCCAGATTTTAGTTCAATAACTTTGGTGCCAGATGGAACCATTTTTTTTCGGTTTGTAGTTTGTATAGACATATATCTTAACATGCTTCGTTTTCTAGACACAGGGTGTTGTTTATAACTCTAGTAAATATTATTACATTATAATTACTCTCAAGATTTTCGCCATCTCGCAAAGACGAAGAACGAAAATTTCTCCTTAAAATGTACCAATAATAATCATTTTACTTTTCTTTGAAATCGACACGTCAGAACAAAATCGAACCCATTTAGATACGGTTTATGAGTTTATTATCGCTTTCAAGATGAGTTCTTTTATTGCACTACAACTTCGTCTTTGTACGAGGTTTATTATTTGCCTTTATCTATCAATCTATCCATTCTCGCGGTATTGCCTCTCATTTGCCATCTGCGACTTTTGCATCGGTATATACTTATCCGTTGTTTTCGGTTTTTTGTATCATTCTAGTCACAAAATTTCAATATGTAAGTTATCAAAGAACTGAACTGAGTAATTCGCATCGAAAACTTGTCTGGGATGTGTTGTACAATTTATTGTGTTTCATTTGAATTGCCATTTATTTGTGAAGACATCTGTTTTGAATTGATTATATCTACAGGGTGTCCTAAATTGGAGGTACAAATGAAAATATCACAGATTTCCTGGATTATTTCAAGAAAAAAAAACATGAGTCTGCAAACGCTTTGTTTTTAAGATACAGGTGTTAAAGTTCAATTTTTTCACTCATAGCAACTTCCCTTCACATAATATTCAACTTGAATTGGCATAGATATTCGAATTTTAAAGTTTTCATCATGTGATATCCTAATTTTGAATGCAAATCTACAGGGTGAATTTTTTCTGGAAGGATGCTCTCTTCTTTCCTTCAGAATTATTTTTTTGTGAACCACTGGTAGTTAAGAAAGATTTTAAAAAGAAACTCTGGCTCAGTACTACACTTTTTGGTTTGTTGTAGTTCTGTCGTATCTGCAATCGATTTCGAGAAAAAAATTCAAACAGCTCTCTATGGTAATTGTCAGGAAAATCCAAATTATTTTAAAGATCCAGTTAGGTAGCTATGGTAAATAAATTAATTATAAGTGTTGGTACTTATTTACCAACTCTGTAGCGAAGATTAAGAAAGATTCGATAAACTGGTTAAGCATCAGAAAAAAATAGGACTACAAGAAACACCCTGTATCGAAAACAAAGCGTTTGCGGGCTCATGTTTATGGGTCATTTTATTTTTAAAATTATCCAAATAATCTCTCATTTTCCTTCGTAACTCCAATTCAGGAACACCCAGTTGACCCAGTATAAGATAAAAACAATCGAATTGGTAATAAAAAAAATTATTTCGAGTAATTTGGTTCAAACTTCGTTATCAAACTTCTTTTTCTCACATTATAGATATGACTAAACAATGCCGTCAAAAAATTTTTTTTTGATTACCCCCCCAAGAAAAAAAAAAGATCTACGAAGAATGCTAAGAATTCGTAGTTTTAAAATTATAAGGAAAACAACATTTCGAGCGGAAATATCTGGTCGGATTTTGCCCAATAATTTAGTATTTATAGACATGCCCAAAAATTGTAAAATCAGTATCCAGTAATATATTTGAAACGAAAAAAGCGGAAGTAAAATATTGTTTCAATTCATGATTTTCAAAAAAGAAAAGTATTTTCATTTTTGAATTTTATAAATTTAATCTTATCAGACTAAATGGAACTTTTGCATATCTACGCAAACATATTCGAAATATTTCTGTAAGACCGTTATTAAAAAAAATTAACAACGTCTAGTTTGAAAATGCAGCATTAACAACGTCTAGTTTGAAAATGCAGCAACAGCGGAACCATAAAATTTTTTTAGAGAGGTTATTGTAATATTTTTTGTTAATAACCTCAATAAACCAAAAACGAAAATTTGGATACTCTGCATAACCTTCTAGTTGGCCATTACCAAAACTCGAAACTGCGAATGACTCATTCCTCAAATCAAACACCAATACTCCTCCAGTAAACTGGAATGTCTCTGTCAAGATAAAATCAAAGGTTGTCGCGTGCTAATTGCCTCCTAGGGCAGTCGATACAAGTTGAGGAGGACCGGCGTCAGTCAACAAAATAAGTGCCGGACCAGACAACCCACAGCACCGGAAGACCCTTTCAATATTCGGTGTCGCTTCCGATGTCCTAAGGGCTATTTGTTATCTTTGGCTGGTTTATGAATTGGGCGCCAGGCCACTTGACCGTGGTCAAATTTGGGGTAGGAATTACACCGTTTCGGTATTGCATATCTAATCTTTGTCATTTTACTGCTGCCTTTTTTTACGACCGTTCGAAGTGAGGTTAGAATTTTTTTTTGATAACCACCCTGAATAAGCTTCTTCCGGTTTAGTATTTTGAATGATAAACTTTTGAAATCAGATGAGAGATAAATTTAGACGTTAAAAGTGGACCACTTCAAGTTATTTAGGTGAATATTGGTTGCTATAATTCACTAATCCTTCTTGATTTATTCCTCGTTCAATAATATGTAAAGGCTCAAATAAAGGAAAGATTTGCCAAGAAAGTGAAAAATTTGGGATATAATTATTAGCGGGTACTAGGACAAACTTAGTCTTTGTTGTTTTTTATTTTTGTTCACCTGACGTTTTTCCCAATATTTGGGCTTCTTCAGAAGCTATAATTTACATACATTAGAATTACTTAGGTATACTAATATAGAACAAAATTAACACATTATTTAAAAATTAGCAGCATTGGGACTTACTTCACTATCTTAAAATACACACTTTATTAATCAAAATTAACATATCTATCTGTTTGCTACTAATTTGTAAAAGGACAATATCTTAATCAGAAATCATTTATATTCGGTTCGGTTTGTAGTTACTGTCTAAATGTAATTGCTGTGTTATTTATCTGTGAACGTACCTATAGTAGTATTCGTTTGCATTCAGTTTTTGTTTAAGTATCTGTTGCATTCGTTATTATATCAATTATGAAGAAATAATAATATATGTTATTGGGGTTTGCTGTCTCTGTTCTAAAATTGCAAGCAATAATCAATGAAGTGCGTTTTTTAAGATAGTAAAGTAAGTTTGATATTCGCACCCCCTTACCTACGCCACTGGATAAGTTTGACAGAAGACACTTCCCTAATTCAACACATTACATTATTAAGACTTCAATACCTAAAGATTAAAGTAATCAATGTTATAATACTATAGAGTTTTATCCAAAAAACTGATTTTTTTTCAAACTTCAACACCCTGTACCTATCTCTAAAACGAAGCTCGTTAGGATATATGTTAATATAAACTTTTTTTCATGAAAACAGTTGTTCTATCCGACGCAAAACTTATGGCACTAAAATCTGGACCACCCTGTATAAATGATTTTCATTTACTTAGAGATTTAATTCATTTTAATAGGGTGTAATTTAAGAAACACCAAATCTCCTCTATATCTCTAAAACGGAAATTATGATCTGTTATGAATATCATATAAACCATAAAAATAACTGATTTTTTTTTTGATATCTCGAACAGAAACCAAGATATAGCGAAATATTTAAAACAGTCATTCTTCAGAAACGCCCTGTAACTCGAGGACGAATCAAGATATCTTCGATCTCCTTTCTGATAACATGTTATTTTGAAAGTGATCGAGTATCCTTGAAGGTGTTTTTCTTCAAGTCGAATAGTTCTATGTAAAAGGAGAACAATTATCGAAAATTACAGCGAATATTTCCCTCCTGTCAAAAATTCTATGTAAATGGAATGCAATTATCGAAAATTACACCGAATATTTCCCTCCTGTCAAAAATTCTATGTATATGGAGAACAACTATCGAAAATTACATCGATAATTGCATTGTAGGAAGCGAAACAGCCCTGCGATAATTGCACTGTTCATAGGCGCATAGTTTCTATGTATCGAACACAGTTCGAATCTATGGCAATTCCAATCTACATTAGTTTGCAAAGTAGTGTAACAGTTTATTCGGGAAATATTCCCCCGAATTACACTCGTGCATCAAAATGACCGGATAATTTCGCATTCCAGCGTTTTTTCTTTGAAAAACTGCATTCGGTCATTTTCATTTTTGGAGAATAATTTAAATGATCTCATGCAGTTTTTATGCTGTCATGCAAAATTATTTGGTCATTTTGATGCACGACTGCACGAGTGTAATTCGGGGGAATATTTCCCGAATAAACTGCATTCCAGCGTGTTTTCTTTGAAAAACTAAAGAAAACACGCTGGAATGCTCTTTCTCAAAAAATGAAAATGAACTCATGGAGTTTTTATGACAACACGCTGTTATGCAATATGATCGGTAATTGCATGATGCACTTGTGCAATTACTTACGCTAATCAATCAGTTCAAAATTTATTCCTGCAAACTTATTGATTCATGTAAAAAATGAAAACGAATCGATTCAACTATAACTTAAATAACTATTTACTGCCTGCATTTGTTCATCGTTTCATACTGGTTTCGAATAGCATCTTGAGCAAAATTTCATTTTTTGGATTAAATCGTTGACGACAATTGACAAGTTCATTTCTCTCTTAAAAAAGAACTAAAACACTCAAAGCCATGAACCAAAAAACAAAATATCAAAAGAAATGAATTTAGATGAGAATTGATAATTTTAAAAATTTGGCCATGAAATTACTCCTCAGGATGTTTGAAAATTCGAGTTCAACAACAAACTTCTGATTAACCCAGTATTGTGACTAATACCTAAGCACCTAACAAAAGATTGAATATCCAAGTTGAAATCAATAATTTTATCTACAGTTTACTAGAAGAATTTTGAAAAAAAGCTAAAAAGAAAAAGCTATGTAATAGTCGGAGGAATAGAACATTGTACCATGTGTCAATGGCCTAGTTGTCAAGACATGTTAATTTAAATAAAAAAAAAGAAAACTATGACACTTCAAATTTTACTAAATATCAACTTGTTGCATTTTTTGCACCTGAGTGTATTTAAGGAGATATTAGTATAGCACAAGATCCAAAATAACTTAGTGTGGAATACTGACTTTTTAGGAGCGGAAGACGAGGTATCATAATGCCGCATCTATTGGCAGAGATTTTTCAATTCTAATCGTGAGAGTAAATTCACACCTCTTTTGTTGCAACTGAAAATATTATGACAAATCCAAACAGATCGCATCCTATATCCTAATCCCAAACCTTTCCGATTCCTCTGCGTTCATGCGGAACTTTCAGCGCATCAAATGCAATTTCTACTTTTCTTCAAGAAGGTATCAAACCGAAAATAAAATAGATAAAAAAGTACAAACACAAGGGACTTCCTTTGGATCTTTCAACAGTCAGCATGTGGTTTGGGTCCAAGAACTATCGAAATAATAGAATAATGCAGACACAAAGGAGAGATAATCTCTGTATTATACTTGAGAAAAGCGTATGATCTTTGAATTCACGGTATTGTGGGTATGAAAGAACTTTGGGTGGAGATAAATGAGACTGCAGAATGAAAAGGATGATTCGGGTGGACTTTTGTTTGCTCTCATTTTTTTTTTTTTTACTTTCAGGGTGTACCTATTTATCAGATTCAGTTTGGTAGGATGAGTTTCAAAGATAGTATGGGAATTTAGGTTTTCCCCAAAACCACAACTGACTGAATTTTGTCTTTTAAGAAAGAAAACTGTCCGCCTATACAGGGTGTTCCGGGAAGAATACGACAAACGGAAACCATGAATGAAGGTCATCATGGAAGACTCGTATCAAGATGTTTAAATCGCCTAAGTGCCTTCGTTTGGGATATACAGGATGTTGTTCATCTTATGAGTGAGATTTCACTCTTTAACTAATCGACCGAATGATTCAAAATTTCGAAGTTTTGTCTCCCTTTACTATCCTATACACTATAACGCATGAGTGTTGGAATAGCCTTCTGCAACAAGTATAAGACGATATTTTCTCTATTTCAGTCAAGTTTTGTGAAATATTGATGAAATTCAATGAAAAATTCAGATTATATATCCAAGTGACTTTTGTATTGTATCTTGGCAGTTGGTGTGACTGTGACAAAAATTGACAGATTACGGTATTTGAATATGAATCGTACGTTTCGAATTTTGAAATCATTTACAATTACCCATTGAATTTGTGAATTATGTCTGACGAAATCGATTTATCACAACCAGAATTAAGAGAAATTGCAAATAATGTATATTGACAATTATTGACGTTTGTTGATATTTGATAGGAATGGAAGTCAGCATAGACAACCACAAAACGAAAAATATAACTGAAAACGATGCTGTAATGAGTTCATTACAGCACTGTTTTTAGAACTGTAATGAACTCATTACGATACTGAAATAGTGAAAATATATCAGACTTTTTCTATTTTCGTTAATATTGGATCAACCGTTTCCGGAATCACAAAGAATTAATTCACATCAAAAATTCTAAATATCTGCTTGGCACCGTCATACCGGGTGATCGATAAACATTCCCTTATAAGTGAAATTTTATAGTTCGATCATCTTGAACTTATGGTAGAATAATCTGGTGTAAAAAAGATATAATTGTATATAACACAGAAAAAAAAACTGTATCAAAAGTGGACAAATACCCTCAAACAAAGAGACAAAGACCTATACTTAAACAATGAAAAATAGGACAAACTATAGCTGATGCGAAGAGATAAATGTGGGACAGAAAATTAACAATCTTCTTGGTGTTTAAAAATTTTCGGAATCTTGGAAATTCATGAAAACAATCAGATCTAACGAAAAGAACTTTGCGAACTTTCAACTTATACCAACAACAAAGTGGATTGAACACTACGGAAAATTGCTGACAGGATAGAGATGAATATCTAGCAATAAAACGGTCACCCAATCCCGGTAGAATGGAAGGTAGCCTATTCATAAAGAGGGAAATAAACTATAGGTTGCTCAAACTCTTGAAGCAAATCGGTAACAAGGGAGAGATGTTTTTACATATACGCTATAGTTTTAGACGATCAATTCATTATAGAGAATGATAATGAGGACCTTTAATATATGGCTAGAAAACTAAAGAAAGAATATAAGACGTGGGACCTTGAAATGAACATTGAAAAAACAAAATATATGCCAATAGGTGCTCAACCACAAAATATTCAACTAGAAACAGAAAAAATTGGAACATGTACCAAACACACTAACTTGGGAGTTGACAAAGATACAACGGAAAAGACGACAGATAAATTAGAAGAGAAATTAGAAAACGAATAATACAAGCCAGACGAAGATTAGATTGATTTTGTAAAACAACGGGAATATAACATCTATGAGACTTTTATTGTCAAGAGCTATTTAACCTATGATGCAGAGACATAAAGAATTACGGAAAACAATAGAAGGAAGCTTAAAGCGACTGAGATGGATGTTTTTCGGTGATCTTAGAGAATATCCTGTAGATATAGACAGCGTATGGGAATGGATGGTTTATGAACAACAGATATTGAGAATGAGTAATTGATATGGTACGAACATGTGCAGAGGATGAACGGGGACAGACTACCTAGGTTGGCCAAGCAGTAGGTGGTAGTAGGTACCACTGAATCGTAGGAAGCGAGGAAGATCCAAGAAATTATGGAAGGAAAAGAACCAAAGCTATGAGTAATAGAAATTTACCAGAAGACCAATGGAACGATAAATGGAAATGGAAAATTTTGAAGCGAAATTTCTGGATCAGATATTACTCGATTAGATCTTCAAAATGAGGTATCGCAACACCACTCATCCTTATTCAAAATCAAGGGGATTTACTCACCCCTGTAGGGGGTTGCAGTTACGGGGATCCGAAGAGCGGAAAAGTTGTTCCCCCTCGAAACAAGAATTGACTGTTCTGAGCGTTTTTCCACATTTTCATTTTAAAGCCGGAAAATCGAGGTCTTGAGTATTCGTTGAATCGCAAACTGTATATGTATATTACTTCTTCAATTATTTCGCACTTTTTTCTGATATTCTGTATACAGGGCGTCTGTAAATGAATGCGAAGGGCTTCACGACTGGGTATTTTCGGCTTGGCTTGATTTTCAAGCTACTGAGCTTGATTTCAAGTCAAACCCAAGTCAAGTATTTATTTATCGAGTACTTGAATCATATCAAGCTACTTGATTTGTGGCAGTTTTATTGTCTAGTGTCACATCAATAAAAAAATGATAATATGAGAAAAAACCTTGCAAAAACACTTTTATTTATTAAACTTATTGTATAAAAGAACCCAAAATATCAACTTTTTTGAAATAGAAACATAAATTAAATCACTTCAAATCATATATGTGAAACATAGAGTTTATCCAAAGTCACTTGAACTAGTCCATAAAAACGCTTGACCATAGATGTCCCTTTAAAGTGGATACCACGATCCACTGAATACCGGGGTTCATTTGAAAGTATTGTTAGGCAATAAATTCACTGGCCCCAAAGGAATTTCTGGAAACTTGGACAAACCTTGTATAATCGAAATATTCATCTTCCTCCAAGTGACTTTGGATATACTATTCCATCTATACTTATAGCCGTTCTTCTAGGAATTCCGATTTCTTGAAAAAAGTAGAGAATGCCACCCTCCAATATTTGCCTCCTCTCTAGAGCTTGCCCTGCGGCTTCAAGTTCTTCTGCTATGTTTCGATTTCATAAAAACGCTTGAACATTTTGTTTTTTTTTGTTAATTAGGATTTTTGAATGAATTCTATAAATTTTTCTTATTTCTAATATTCTCTTTTCTGAATATTTTTCATATTGAACGAAAACATTAATTAATATCTATCGATGGTTTTTTTTCAATGTGGCTCCAGGTTTTAGATTTCTGAAACTACCAAAATCTAACAAAAGATTTCATAGAAATGTGAGAAAACTACTAATAAAGTCACACTGGCGAATATACAGGGTGGCCATTTGAAAACGAAACAGACGAGATTACAGACGAAATAAAGTTTTTCGATAGAAATGCTCGGACAGGTCGATTTCTGTTCCGAGGGCGCTTCAACCCTTGCTACTATAACCCTCACCCCCAAATTTTGAATAGGGAAGATGGGGTGAGTGATACCTCATTTGAAAGGTATTTTTATACTGATTTCAGCACAGTAATTGTTTTTTCATTTTATGCATTAGTTCTCGAAATATTCTTAACTAAGTATTTGAAAATGAAGTGGTGTTTTCATGGCACTTGTAGTGTTTTGTGAAAATCGACATTTTGAGCTTCAAAACAACCATGACTGTGGCTTCCTTCCTAACTAACTAACGCATGAATATTTCGAGAACTAATGCATAAAATGAAAAAACAATTACTGTGTTGAAATCAGTATAAAAATACCTTTAAATTGAGGTATCACTCACCCCATCTTCCCTATTCAAAAATTGGGGGTGGGGGTTGTAGCAGCAAGGGTTGAAGCGCTATGCGTCCGTAACCTACATCTTAAGTTGTCCCCCTCTAAACAGAAATCGACCTGTCCGAGCATTTCTATCGAAAAACTTTATTTCGTCTGTAATCTCGTCTGTTTCGTTTTCAAATGGCCACCCTGTATGTCGTGCGACGCGTGCATATCAAGCTCAAGTAGATATTATCAAGTAGCTTAATATCAAGTCAAGAAATAAATATCTAAAATTAAGTCAAGTATGTAATTTTTCACGAGCTTGATTTTCAAGTCAAGTAGTTTGTTAAAATGTCAAGCTATTTGGCTTGATGAATCCCTATTCACGACATGATTCCTTGATGAAAATTAGCAGGGGTAGTTCATATAAATTTTTTTCGAAATCGACTCCCCTTTCAAGATACTGCCTTTAAAAGTCGTTGAGAAATTGGCGGTTTTTAATTTTTTCTACTTTTCTTTAAACAGTTATAAAACTCTTCAGTTATAAAGCTCTACATATGAAGCCCAAAATAGATATTGCTCACACAATTTTTTTCGATCTCATAACTTTAACTTCGTTAGTTTCTATCACTAATAGATAAATATAATGAAAAACTTGTCAGGAATGTGTACAATGCAAACTAATAATGAAGTTATTAGATTAAAATATGAACTACACCTGCTAAATTTCATCGAGAAGTCCTTCGCATTTATTTACAGACACACTGTATAGGCTGATAAAATATTCAAGTGAAGAAATGGACATGGAAGACACTAGGTATGATGAGCATTATATGCATTTCCCAGAATATGGTTTCGAAAGGATTTGTTATGAATTCCCCAGCTTTATTAACCAGCAGATTACATGCTTTGCCATGAATCCACACCACCTGTAAATTCGATTCCCTCCAAACACAAAGGAAAATATAAGAGTCAAGTAATGGCCGCTTTACTTCGATTTTTTCATAATTGTACACGCTTTGGGAGAATTCAAGTGTGAAAATATCGTATAAAGAAGCGACGTTGAAAGCTAATGAATCTTGTTGAGTACCAGGCGAAGGCAATTAAGTGGAAGGAAGAAATATGAAATGAACTTCACGCTTCGTTATAAAATTATCCAAGCGTTTATGCTAGACAAAGGGGACCTTGCTCCACAGAATTGTGAATTTAACATATTGGATGTGTAATTTTGTATGACGAGGGAGCAGGAATTTTCATAAATCGTGGCGATTGGCAGGATTGGTAGGTATATTCAATATTGAGTGAATTTATCAGATACTAGACTGCACGCCCCGGCTTCTCATGGGTCGTGTAACTAATGAAAAAAAATCGAACAAAATATATTATGAAATAAAATGACACCCATAATGAGAACTATTTTCATTTCAATTCAATCAACCACTTTCCGTCAGGCATCCCAAAATACTTCTTTCGAAGTGTCAAAATATACTCTATGATTGTTGGCTCGGTCGGAGGAAAAAGGATAATAATTTTTTTTTCCGAACGATTTTTTCGAAAATATTTTGTTGTATAAAATATACTGTTATGAATTTCCTCAATCAAAAATTTTAGTGGTCATTAAAATTAAGTGAAATTGGAAATAATTCAAAATTCTCAGTTGGTTTCAAAGATATCATTCATATATAATAGGTATTCAAATTTAGAAATATTAGCAGTTATTTTGTAAATAAGGTTTTTATTAGAGATAGTTAAGTTAAGTAGGAAAAAGATAGTGGGAAGTTGAGTGTCACTGTCATAGCCAGTGCCATAGACAGTACATAGAAGTTGGAGAATAGAAGGGAGAAAAGGAAATAGAAAATCCTCGATAGCGGAGAGAAAGAATTGAATAGAGACGTCAAGCAGAAAATTTGAAATATTGTAAGAAATAATTCAGAGGAGATTTTTCAAATAAGTTGAATTTTCATATCAATATAAGATAATATGTAGTTGGAGAGGAAATTATAAAGTTATTGGAAAAAATTGAAATATGGAATAAGAGTTTGGAATAGGAAAGAATGAAGAAAGAAATATTGCACTGAATGGAAAAGAAAATCATTTGATAAATGTTTTTCAATTTCTGTATAAATTCCTCTTTAATAGTTGAGTAGGTAGTTAGGTAGATAGGTAAGTTGTTTGTTTCAAGAAAAGAAATATATATTGTTTTTTTTTTCAATCAGAATGAAACCTTTTATGAGAAAACTCGTTTTTTTTTATGAGGATACCCTTAATTGGATTTTCCTCATTCAACTAATTCAACCGCGGCATTCAAGATCTAAACTTACCCTGAAAGTTTCTAGATCAACAAATCATCTAAATTTTTAAAATTTACTAAACAATCGCAATTTTGCCAGAAAAGTTTTCTGGCCGTGTTATTTTTCGAAGGAGTGGTCACAAGTGCCCACCAAGATCTTGTAATTCAAAAATGTTGGATTTTTTTCTTTAGGCCCACGTAAAAAATAAGGTCTGAGTGAATGTCCCATAATCGATTTAAGACCTTGAAAATTCGTGAAGTTATCGAGGACATAAAGCCGCAAATGTACGAATTGGCCATGGAAAATTTAATGAACATATGGTGCTGCAAATGTAGCCGTGGCGGCCATTATGGCTATCATTTTCCTTCGTTAATGGCATACCTTGTTCTTTGCAATAAAATAAACATTCGTTGATTTCTCTTATGATCTCGTTTAAGTATTTTCAATCTGATTCCGAATAATTTGAAAAAAATTAATAATTCAAAACGTTTTAAATAGGAGGTTAAGGGCCAATTGCACCATTCAAAAATTAAACGCTGTTTACGTAATCAATGTTTAGTACTAATCGAAGGTTATAATTTCTACCGATTGCACCGATTGATAATAATCGATGTTTAGCTAAACAGGAGATATGTTTGGCAACATTTCAAAATATTGACGGTGATCATAGAAAAATCAGGACTATCAATTTTCTAGTATAATGTTCTCTGTTCTTATCGTGACAAAGTTAACATAAATTACAAATTATTATTATAAATTGTCATTGAATGATAAGTCACGATCTGAATCTGAATCCATATTTCAATTCTGAAATTCCTCACAAAACCAAACACAGAAACATACAATGTGACACCATCAGATTATGACCATAAAGAAATAATGTTCAGGTTGTGTAATAAGTCATATGTTCCGACGTTTTGAGTTGCTCAGAACCATAGACCTAATGTCAAATTGATATTAGGTCTATGCGCAGAACCCTGTTTAAAACTAAAACGTCCAAATTTTCCTGATTAGTGTTTAGGTGTTTAGTGATTAGGCCACATTAAACGTCATTTGACAGATGGTGCAAGAGAAATCAGAACATAATCAATGTTTAAATTTCACCGATTATGCAAATGGTGCAACTGGCCCTAAGAAATTTATAATGGAAAGTTCTGAGAGGTTTGGTTTCCAGGCGATACCGTCAATTACATTAGGTTATGAATTGTAATTCAGTAAGTTTACATATTTGCAGTTACTGGCTCACCATCCAAGTTTAGTCTCACTGCCATATATAATTATTTGTGTAAATGTACAAATTTTATGGTACTTTGGGGGTCTGTGATGCAAAACAGGCATTTGCCTATAGGATTCACTATTCTCTTTTCGAGTGCTTCAATTACATTCAGGAGTTGTGAACAAATTGTACTACTAGATGTTTGAATAAATTTTGATTTAAAAAAAAGGAAAAAAAATTGATTCAAATATACTCGTTTTTTTATATCAAAATGAAACCTGTTATTGGAAAAACCTTTGAAAATTTGCAGCACTTCGAAACTGTACAATCTCCTTCAATTCCTACTTTTATTGAGTCATATTGATTTGCTTCATCAATTCTTTTTCATTCTTCCATAATCCACCCCGTCTATCGAAAACTACAACTCTCAAGTAGTTTTCTTTATCTCCTTCAAGAAATAAATCACAAAAGCGAGTCAGATGTTCACGGTATTGCATTGACCATTCAAATTACATCAATAGCCAGATTAAGAATAAAGAATAGACGATTCCCTGACACAAAGCGTCCTAGTTTAACGGTGTACCACCCTTTAACCGATTAAAAGCTAAGAAGAATGGGAACATCTTTCAGGATCCTTTCAAAGACCATCCCCCTTTCTTTTTCTCGAGGCCATAAAAAAGAATATGTAGTCACATAGCGATGTACGTAAGATTGAAAGAGAGACTTAGCAGTCGTAGCCCGAGGAGCGGGCGCTTGTAAAGATCTAGAGATCCATGCATCCAGAAACATTTTCTATTCTCTTTCTTGGCGGGTGAAAGGAGAGTTTATGGATATTTCATATCGGCCGTTCTATTCGGGACATCTCCGTGGCGTGGTGGACGTTATTTTAATGGAGTAGAGGTCTAGGTGTCGGTTGGGAAATGGGTTTTCAGGAGGACCTATCGTTTTACTCATACAGAGTGTTGGATGGGTGGTTGGTCATAGCCTAATGGTGAATGCAAGCCCGGTCCCAGGGGGGGGGGGGTCAAGGGGGTCATGACCCCCCTAATATAGGGTGTTTTTTTCGAGGTATATAACTTTAAGTTGGCATTACTGTTCAAGATGGCGACCGATTTAACAGCTGTCAAGTGTCAGTTTGGTTTGGCAATTCATCATGAATAGACTCACGCCTGAACAACGCTTGCAAATAGTGCAATTTTATTTCGAAAATGATGGTTCTATGCGGAATACGTATCGCGCACTACGTCCATTTTATTTTGTTTAGCGATGAAGCGCACTGCTGGTTGAATGGCTACGTCAACAAACAAAACTGCCGCATTTGGAGTGAAGCTAATTTTCAAGTGTATGTCGAAACACCGTTACATCCAGAAGAACTGACTGTTTGGTGCGCTTTATGGGCTGGTGGAATCATTGGTCCGTACTTCTTCAAAAACGATGATGACCAGAACGTTACAGTCAATGGTGATCAGTATAGATCCATGATTAATAACTTTTTCATTCCTGAATTGAACAACCATGATGACATGGAGCTGTGGTTCCAACAAGACGGCGCAACATGTCACACAGCTCGTGCCACAATCGATTTATTGAAAGACACGTTTGGTGACCGCCTAATTTCACGTTTTGGACCTATGAATTGGCCTCCAAGATCTTGTGATTTAACACCGCTAGACTACTTTCTGTGGGGCTATGTAAAGTCATTGGTCTATGCGGATAAGCCACAAATCCTTGACCATTTGGAAGACAACATTCACCGTGTTATTGCTGATATACGGCCACAAATGTTGGAAAAAGTCATCGAAAGATTGGACTACATCCGAGCCAACCGTGGCGGTTATATGCCAGAAATCATATTCAAAATGTAATGCCACAAGATTATCCTGAGGATAAATAAAATTCATGTCAATCGAATAATCCATCGTTGTTTTATTGAAATTTAAAGTTCTATAGCTCTAAAAAAAGCACCCTTTGCCTTTACATATGCGTTTCAAGCAGGCAATGTACAAAAAAGGTCCCATCAAAAAACTTGAAGCCCATAAAGGCGACCCCGCCAAAATTTGAGGCTAGGATCACCCTAGGGTGAATGCAGTTCATTCTGGCCTCAAGGGTTTAGAAATGATGTGGTATTGGGGGCAATTACCCCCCAAGATTTCCAAAATATGAAATTTCAGAAATCTCGCGAAGACAAAGAACGAAAATTTTTCCATAGAATGAACCTATAATCATTTTACTTTCCTTTGAAATCGACACATCAGTAAAAAATCGGACCCCTTTACGGTTTATCACTTTATTAGAGAATTATTGCAACGCACAAATAAGCGATATTTTATTGAAGGATCCTGTAATAAGGGGTCCTCTATCGTGGACGTTAAAAGTGATGCAATAGTATATAACATTACTAGCAAGGTAAGAGGGTTTTTACTGGCGAATGGAGGATATAATTGACGAGCCGCAGGCGAGTCAGTTACCTCCTTGAGCCAGTAAAACCCGTTACCTTGCGTGTATTGTTTTATATTTTATTTGTTTCTCATTTGTAAAAAGGTTAGATAAATTCCAAAAAAAATCTCAATAATTTGTCTCAAATGTCGTAAGCTATCATAGACATGTCTATGTAAGCTATGGAAGCGTTGCCATGAACATGTCTGTTTATTTTTCTTTACATTTGTTTTGGCGAAAGCGAGAATGTACCAAAAGAAATTATTGAGGCAGCCAGTAGTGTAGCTTCAAGTTTATTACCTGCAAAATCAGCTTCAAGGTACGAGCGAGAATACGACGACTTCAAAAAGTGGCAAAACAAAAATAGTGTGATTGGGGTAACTGAAGATGTTTGGTTGGTCTACTTGAATCAACTATCAGCTAGATTCAGCCCTAATACTTTATGGGCAAAATGGACTATGCTGAAAAGCTGCTTGGAAATGAAAGAAAATGCCCCTGTTCGCAGGTTTGTTTTCCTTAAAAAATTTATTGAAAAATATGACGTTTAGCTGTCATTTGCAGATTTCAAAAGGTAATAGCATTTCTGAAACGAAAAAATGATCGTTATACGCCAAAAAAGGCCAAGGTATTAAGTAAAGAAGAGGCTGAACAATTTCTTTTACATGCTCCTGATGACCAGTGGTTGCTGGCGGAAATTGTAACAATATTTGGGATTTTTGGATGTTGTCGATGTGATGAAATTCTCTCCTTAAACATGAATGATGTAGAAGATATGGGAAAATACGTTATTGTGACATTGCGGCAAACAAAAAATTTAACAACAAGAAGATTCACCATAACCGATGATGGCTGCAGCTTCAAGCCTTGCATGTTATAAAGAAAATATGTAAATCTTCGGCCTCCCGGAACAGAAAGCCTAAGATTTTTTTTGACATACCGACATGGAAAGTGCAACATATATGACGATAAAACAAAATTCTCTAATGTAAATAATACTACTAACTTGTAAAAATTTTGCAAGTTAACTGTCAGTTTTACAAGTTAGTGACTTGATAAAATAAACTTTCTTGATTAATATTGTGTTTTTGGAAACTGACGTTTACAAATGAGAAACAAATAAATCCCTTTTAACGGAAGTCAGTAAAGTGACAGATCTTTAAATTGACATTTGTCATCTTGATCTGTAATTTGATTAATCGAATAATTTATCGGGATAAGTGCAAAATTGAGTATGGAAGAGCAATTAGAATTAGTAATATTAGCTGGGGCCAGCGATGAGGATATTGAAGAATTGATTCTTCGTAATGCCGTTGGGGTCGAAAATTCATCTACATCAATTGAACCTGTTTCTGATTTCGACAATATAATAGACGAGCAGTTTTATGTGAATAACTTTCGTTTTACAAAAAATGATCTGCGAAGACTCAGACATGTGCTCAGGATTCCCCAAAAAAAAAAGGTTACTAAAACAAGAAATACAGTGGATGGTAAATAGAGTTCTGATTCCATCAGACATCAATTAACATTTTTAAAATTTGTAGGACAACTAGCACTGTACATCTGAAACGGCTGAGTTATCCAAATCGACTAATTGACTTGGAAGGTTTTTTCAATCACAAATCTCGGTCATTATCCCAGATTATTACTGCAACTGCAAACTTCATATTGGAAAACCATGGACATTTGTTAGACAATTTGAGTGCACATCAGTGGCTTGATAGAAATAGATATCAGCTATATGCACAGGTGAGCCATTACCTGAATTTTAGTTTCTATTATAAACTTATATATTAACTTGTTTTTAGTCAATTCGCAATATGGGAGGAGCAGTATCAAACTTCTGGGGTTTTATTGATGGAACTGTTAGACAAATTTGTCGGCCAAGTATCCATCAAGAAGATTACTACTCTATGCACAAGCGAGTGCATTGTGTCAAATATCAATCTATTTTATGCCCTGATGGAATAATTATCAACCTAAAAGGAGCATTTCCAGGAAGACGCCTTGACTCTGGAATACTAAGGGAAACTAATATCTATAAGCAATTGGAACAAAACAGTATTTTTTTCTAATAATGAAAATTATGTAATTTATAGAGATCAGCCATATGGGGTTAAACAATTACTTTTATCCCCATTTTCAGGACAGCCTGTGAATTTATTAGAACATGAAATTGCTTTTAACAATAGTATGAAGGTGCTGAGAGTTGCTGTAGAATGGGTATTCCAAAAACTAGTAACCCAATTTGCCTTTTTAGTTTAAAAAAAAATCAAAAACTCCTAATGACTGATATTGAAGCATGCACAAATGTGCAGTAATTTTGATAAATTGTCATACCTGTTTGAATGGTAGTCAATCAAGTATTTATTTTGATGTAACTCCACCGGTGTTGGGAGATTATATTGGTTAACAGAATTATTTTGTTATATTTTATTCCAAAAACTAATTTTGAAAAAGTGAACTTAAGTGCAATTATTTTGGTTCTACTTTGTGCTCTACTGTTTTTTCATGTTATGTCTCTCCAAGTTATTTTCAAATGGGGACTCGGGTTTATTATTTTTCTTCAAAACACATAATTTTTTAAAAGATATATTATATCACAGAATAAGTTACTTAACAATTTAAAAAAAATAATATTCTGTATATAAAAAAATAATAATGTTCTGCATATAAAAAAATTCATATACTATAAAAAATATCACAGTAATACATTCTGATTAAACCTGAATTTTAGTAGACATATCTACTAAATAGGATAGAATTTTAGTAGACATATCTACTGAAATTCAGGATTTATCAGTATTTTTTTTTAATTCTTTAACTGAATTTATTAGATCACAGATTATCTGTTGTTGAGATTCATACACGTTTTTATCAAACTCTGTATTGAGAGCGAATTTTTTTCCTCTAATGCTACTGTCCTTTCTGAAACTGCTATTCGCCTCTCCTCCAAAATCAGTCTTTTTTCTTCCAAGTCTATTTCTTTTTGGTGTTTTTCTTTTAAATAGTGTAAACCACTTCTTCCCATGCATGTAGTTCGTTTTGCTCTTGTTCTTATTGGGCCTGAAAGCATATATCGGGTGTCCCAAGGTCAGTGGCCTATTAGATTATTATGGAAACTATTGATGGTAAAGATTTCAAATTTTGTGGATAGATATTTGGCCATGTAAGGTACATTTTTAAAATAATTTCACATTTCCAGTGTTGCCGGATGTACGACAATTTGGCAACAACTTTGTTATTTTAAATGGGACATCCGGTATTTCTATTTTTTTTATGATACTCCATAAAATATTAAATCTATTCACTCTATTTTTTCCATCCCTATCTTTAACGGTTTTTGAGTTATTAATTATTTTTCGAAATTTTAGATCAAATTGGCGTATTACGAAAATGACTCTAGTTCGCTCAATATTTGAGATTTAAGTCAGAAATTTTGCAAGTCGTTAGATATTGATCTGATCTGTGTCACTGTTTTTGAATTATGGTTGTCAATAATACAGGACGGACCAAAAAAAATCATCATTTGCCAAGTTACAAAATTGTAAAAAAGTCTATTTTTTCAAATTAGACACCTAGTATATTTTTCAATTTTTGGAATCAGTACAACATACTCTACAATTTTTCTATTCACGTCCCTATACCTATCTCAACTGGATTCCGAGTTATATGTGTTATATGTGTATATCTTTCTTGAGCCATTATTTATAGAAAAACCTCGCAACAAAACACCTGTTAGGCAATAATTGTTTATTTTGACATTTATGGATTGAACTGATTCATTGATATATCGATCTATAAACGAAATAGAGAAAATAACAAAACAAAAGAAATTAACGCTTATTGAATCAATGTGAAATCTAATAAACGCATATAACTCGGAATCCAGTTGAGATAGGTATAGGGACGTGAATAGAAAAATTGTAGAGTATGTTGTACTGATTCCAAAAATTGAAAAATATACTAGGTGTCTAATTTGAAAAAATAGACTTTTTTACAATTTTGTAACTTGGCAAATGATGATTTTTTTTGGTCCGTCCTGTATTATTGACAACCATAATTCAAAAACAGTGACACAGATCAGATCAATATCTAACGACTTGCAAAATTTCTGACTTAAATCTCAAATATTGAGCGAACTAGAGTCATTTTCGTAATACGCCAATTTGATCTAAAATTTCGAAAAATAATTAATAACTCAAAAACCGTTAAAGATAGGGATGGAAAAAATAGAGTGAATAGATTTAATATTTTATGGAGTATCATAACAAAAATAGAAATACCGGATGTCCCATTTAAAATAACAAAGTTGTTGCCAAATTGTCGTACATCCGGCAACACTGGAAATGTGAAATTATTTTAAAAATGTACCTTACATGGCCAAATATCTATCCACAAAATTTGAAATCTCTACCATCAATAGTTTCCATAATAATCTAATAGGCCACTCACCTTGGGACACCCGATATAAAGACCACATATATCAGATAATTAAATCATTATTTCAAATTATATTGTGAAATGTTGCAATTTTGTTATGAATAGACAAAAAATAATCACTTTATACATTTTTAGAACTTGTGGCGGAATTTTTCTTCCAAGCTGAAGATTTCACATTTATTTCTTCTTTATCATTATCTGGAGTTTCCTGTTCTAACTCTGGTATTATGCAAATGTTTATATTGGAAATGTCATGTTCTTCTGATGGAACTTCTGCGAAAAAAAGGGTTGTAATAAAATATTTATAAGATACTGTAAATTATAATTTGCAAGCTATCTTAGTTATATAGTATTATATATATATATATACATATATGCAGTCAACTTACCTGTAATACCATCTTTGATAAGAAAATATCCATTATAATCATGATCGATCACCATTGCATTGATATTATGAAAATTAACCGCTGCTTCTATTCTTCTCTTTTTCCCCAATTCTGTTCTAATATTTTCTCCTATAGTTATTTTTTGTTTAAAAGCCTTTTCTTCTTTATGTAGTTCGATACGCTCCTTTACTTCTTGTAAAAGAATATCTTTTTCCGAGTATGTTTCTTCAATGCCTGAACTGTAAAATTCAATTGTTATCTATTAAATTCAAGGATAGTTTTTTAGGTACCTTTTTTAATTATTGTTACCTTTTTTCATCCACAAATCTAACAGCATTTTGACGTGCTGTTTTATAGATTTTACAAAAAAAATTTTTTTGTCATCAACACCACATTTTTTTTGGACCTCTTCCCAGGCTCCCGTATTAGCGAAAGGATTCAGCGAGACTACTTCTCGCAATACAATCACGTCATCGTCAAATGTGAATCTCAATCGCTATACACTTACCCGTTGTTTCGGTTTTTTGTATCATTCTCGTCATAAAATTTCAATACTGCAGTTATCAAAGAACTGAACTGAGTAATTCGCATCGAAAAATTGTCTGGGGCGTAATGTTCAATTTATTGTTTCATTCAAATTGTAGTTTATTCGTGAATACATCAGTTTTGAATTTACTATATCTACAGAGTGGTCCTGAATTGGAGGCACAAATGAAAATGGCAGATTTCTAGGATCATTTCAAGAAAAACGTTCTATAACATGAGTCCGCAAACGCTTCGTTTTTGAGATACAGGGGTTCAAGTTTTTCTTTAATAGCACCTTCTTTTCACAAGAAATTCAATTTGAATTCGCATAGATATTTCATTTTTAAGTTTTCCAATTGAGGAACACCCAGTATAAGATAAGAACAATCGAATTGGTAATAAAAGCAATTATTCCAAATAATTTGGTTCAAACTTCGTTATCAAATCTCTTTTTCTCACATTACAGATATGAGTAAACGTTGTCGTCAAAAAATTTTTTTCGCTAACGCTTTGTTTTCGAGATACCTACATAAGGTGTTTCTTGTAGTCCTACTTTTTCGTGCAGCTTATAACAGTTTATCGAATCTTTATCAATCCTCGCTACAGATTGGGTAAATAAGGGGATTTTTAGAGAGCTATTTGTGATTTTTTTTTAAATCGGTAGTAGATACGATTAAACTACAAGAAACCAAAAAGTATACGACGGGATCAGAGACAATTTTCTTAACTACCAGTGGTTCACCAAAAAACAGTTCTGAAGGAAAAAAGCGGACTCTCTTCCAGAAAAAGTATCACCCTGTAGATTTGCCTTTGGAATCTTATGATGAAAACTTTAAATTGGAATGTTTATGACAAATTTGAGTTGAATATCTTGTGAAGGAAGGTGAGATGAGAAAAAGCTTGAAGCTTGAACTTTTACACGGGTATCTCGAAAACAAAGTGTTTGCGGGTCCATGTTATAGGATTTTTTTCTTGAAATGATAAAAGGAATCTGTTTTTTTCGTTTGTACCTTCAATTTAGTGACACCATGTATAATCAATTCAAATCTGATGATTTCACAAATAAATTGCTATTTGAATGAAACACATCAAATTGTAATACACAGCACAGAAAATTTTTCGATTCGAATAACTCAATTCAGTTCTTTGATAACTGCAGTATTGGAATTTTGTGACGAGAATGATACAAAAAACCGGAATACAACAGGTGAGTGCATTTCGATAACGAATGCTGAAATCACAAATGGCAAAACAAGGGACGACGCTGACAAAGCGGACAGATAAAGAAAAATAATAAACCTCGGACGAAGACGTGCTTGTAGTGCAATGAAAAAAAGTTATCATCTTGAAAGCGATAATACACTCATAAACCGGCAAAGGGTCTGATTTTTGACTGCCGTGACAATTTCAAAGTAAAGTAAAATGATTAATGGTTCACTTCATGGAAAAATTTACATCCATATTTTGCATTTCTTGGGAGAGGGGGCGGTAATTACCCCCTGAACGCCCCCCCATTTCTGCTCCCTTGCTCCTAAGACTGTTAGTTTCGGAAATACAGGGTGATTCATGAATGTTGATCAAACTTTCTGATATCCATTACCTACTAGGGAATCAGTTTGTCGGATTTTGTTTAATTTTTTTAGGTTTGTTCACTTCCTACAACCCTTCAGAACGTTTTATGTAATTTTAATATTTTCATGACAGTAGGTACTCAGATTATTGAGTTTTCTCTTTAAAACTTCGAAATACACAGGGTGAGTCAATAGTACTCGGTGGACGGTCGGCCGATAACTCCTATAAATCCTTGAAGATTTTTTCTCTGAATCTTGATTTTTTTTTTATATTTTCATGACAGTAGGTACTCAGATTATTGAGTTTTCTCTTTTAGACTTCGAAATACACAGGGTGGGTCAATAGTGCTCCTGGACGGTCGGCCGATAACTCCTATAAATCCTTGAAGATTGTTTCTCTGAGTCTTAATATTTTTTTCTATATTTTCATGACAGTAGGTACTCAGATTATTGAGTTTTCTCTTTTAAACTTCGAAATACACAGGGTGAGTCAATAGTACTCGGTGGACGGTCGGCCGATAACTCCTATAAATCCTTGAAGATTTTTTCTCTGAATCTTGATTTTTTTTTATATTTTCATGACAGTAGGTACTCAGATTATTGAGTTTTCTCTTTTAGACTTCGAAATACACAGGGTGGGTCAATAGTGCTCCTGGACGGTCGGCCGATAACTCCTATAAATCCTTGAAGATTTTTTTTCTGAGTCTTTATATTTTTTTCTATATTTTCATGACAGTAGGTACTCAGATTATTGAGTTTTCTCTTTTAAACTTCGAAATACACAGGGTGAGTCAATAGTACTCGGTGGACGGTCGGCCGATAACTCCTATAAATCCTTGAAGATTTTTTCTCCAAGTTTTATAGTTTTCAGAAGCTTTTAGAAAGCATCGAATTTGGGACGCCCTTTTTACTAATGTTGTTCCATTTTGGCAAATAAATTATATTGCATTATATTTGTAAACAATGATATTTGTGAGAAAGTCTCTGGATTTCGGATATTGACTGGTGGAACAGAAAAGTTCGTGAATACATAAGAAATAATAATATAATGATAAAACGTTAGTGCCAACAACTACATTCCTTCTTATACATTATCGCGTCTCAAATAACCATACTCTGATCAGAGATAAGCAATACCAATCAAGCCTAATCATAACGTACACTTGGCTACACTTGTAATCTGAAAATTTAAATTACCATTAAATCAAGGGTTTGTTCATTCATTCCTTCGAGTATCGAACATTCTACAATGACGAATAGTAAACAAAAAACCTAATTATTTTATCAAGTCGCAAGTCGTAAACTTAACACTGGCCGAGTCTGCAGCTGGGCCTGCTGGATGGATGGGTTAAACGCTTGGCCATTAGAGATCGAATCTTGACGGTGGGGGAGGGGTCGTGGGAACCTGAGTTCGTGATCTGAAGGAAGCTGTTTCACCTTACTTCGGATCGTCGAAACGGATATTGAACACCATCAAGAATTGCTTGTTCGAAAATGGGTGTTGGGATACTTCGTGCCTTTTGGATTGGCAAACATTTGGATGTATTTTCCATAATAGAATCGTTGAAATGTTAATTCTAAAAACAAGGGCGTAGAAATGGGGGAATACGGGGGGTAATTACCCCTCAAGATTTCCAAAATATAAAATTGCAGAATTCTCGCAAAGATAAAGAACGAAAATTGTTACATAGAAAGAACCAATAATCATTTTACTTTCCTTTGAAATCCACACGGCAGTAATGCCCGCCACTCACGAGGCGTTTTTTCGAGCGTTTGGAAGCAGGCGTCCAAATGGTTTGCGTCCAAATGGTAGCTAGTCTACACTGACTGCCATCCCTTGCTGCCATCGAAACCTGCCACTCAAGAGGTTGTTTTATTGAGTATCCTGGTCGGATTCCAGATGAAAATGAAAGAATTTTTGATAGGTTTCATCTAAATATTTAGGCAGAAAACCTGTCGATGGAAAATAAAAAGTTCAGCATACGCAAACAGGAATATCAAAAATAAAGCCTATGGGGAACTAGTTGAATATTCCAAAGGAAAATTACAGAATGAAAGAGTAGATGTAAATTTCTATTTGGCCGATATCGTTTTCCATCGTTATTGACAAATCTTTCTTTACATTGAAATAAACATTCATTAATTTCTCTTAAAATATACTCGTTTTCTTTAATATCAAAATGACAGCTCTTTTTGGAAAAACCCCTTCAGTATAACAACTGATAATTTAGCTAATTTAATTTCAAATTAGCTAATAACATTTATAGTTTCCGACATATTTTTTGATACGACTTTCGGATTCTTCATTCGATACGTAAACAGAAAATTACAGGCTAGTACAATCGAATTGGTAATAAAAAAATTTATTTTGAGTAATTTGGTTCGAACTTTCAGATCTCATTTTCTCAAATTACAGATATGAGTACACGTTGTTGCAAAAAAATTTTTTTCGATTAGGCTTTCACATCGGTAAAAATACTGACATTTCATGGAAGAAAGATATCTTCATAAAAAGAAACAAATTTTGGACATATGCCAGATAAAGACTGAAAGTAAATATCCAAACCCTCTAATTGGATTATTATTTTCAATAATAATCCTTTGGTATCGGTAAAAATTTCTCATCACTAATTCGATTGTCCTAGCCTGTAATTTTCTGTTTACGTATCGAATGAAAAATCCGAAAGTCGTATCAAAAAATATAAATGTTATTAGCTAATTTGAAGTGAAATTAGTTAAAATATCAGTTGTTATACTGAAGGGGTTTTCTAAAAAGAGCTGTCATTTTGATATTGAAGAAAACGAGTATATTTTAAGAGAAATTAATGAATGTTTATTTCAATGTAGAGGAAGATTTGTCAATAACGATGGAAAACGATATCGGCCCAATAGAAATTCACATCTACTCTTTTATTCTGTAATTTTCCTTTGGAATATTCTACTAGTTCCCCATAGGCTTTATTTTTGATATTCCTGTTTGCGTATGCTGAACTTTTTATTTTCCATCGACAGGTTTTCTGCCTAAATATTTAGATGAAAAATTTGGTACGCTACGAAGTTCCGGCGGTACCTACCTGAAAAATTGTCAGCTGTCTGTGATTATCTGAAATCCGACCCGGATACTCAATAAAACAACCTCTTGAGTGGCAGGTTTCGATGGCAGCAAGGGATGGCAGCAAGGGTAGACTAGCTACCATTTGGACGCAAGCTATTTTGACGCCTGCTTCTAAACGCTCGAAAAAACGCCTCGTGAGTGGCGGGCATAAGGCCGGCTCTTTTTCTTTCTGAAATATATAACGATTTTATTCCTCTTTCAATGAGGGTAATAAGGAATTCTGTTTATACTGCATGGGCTGCCACCTGTTATTTATTATACTGTCTACTTAATGAAGGCGGTTTGGAGATTTTATTGCAGGGAATGTTGGCAAACGCAGCGGAGCGAAAAACCCCTATGTTGTTTTCAAGAATCAAGGATGAAATATGAAAAAGCGGCCAGCAAACTGGGCCGAATTGCCGCCCCTTAAATAGAAGCTTCATTGTTTCAGCCCTATTGCCGGCCCTGCGAATTTTAATATACCTACCACACACAATTGTCGCAAATAATCGGGTGCAAGTCTCGAATAACCAGAATGAAATCCTTCATCTAGACATGAAGTTACCCCATTTTGAAATATCAGAATCTTTCAATTCATTATCATATTGCGATTTATATGTATTCAAATTCAGTAAAGTAACCAAAAAACTCGATTTTCAATTACTTGAAATTATAATATTTCAGTTCTAAGGAGTGGATTTCTTTTATTGACGCACCACTCAGATTTCCCAGCTATAAACATGGTGTTCCTAAATTTGAGGTATAAACGAAAATGAGAAATGCCTTGTAAATTTTCAAAATAAAAATCCTCCAAAAGATTTGGTTTCGAGATACAGGGTGTTTCTTGTAGCCTTACATTTTTGAGATAATTCATTCATTACACTATTACAGCTTACTGATTGGGTTCTTATGATAATTCAAATTTTCCGAGGCGTTCGAGAGAATTGTTTAAATTTTTTTCATTGAAATCAATAACAGATATGACAAAACTACAGAAAATCAGTATTTTTAATATTAGATTTCAGTGTATTTTTACATTTTTTAAACTGCCAGCAGTCGAACAAAACAAATTTCTGGAGGAAAAAAATGGAGACTATTCCAAAAAATATATCACCCTGTAGATTTGCAATCGAAACTGGCATATCACATGATATAAACTCTAATTTGGAATGAATATGGCATAGTTTCAGTTGGTAGACTTGCAGATGCAATTTCAGTATTGTCGTTTGAAGAATGCCTAATTCCCGATATCGACGAACCTGAGGACGAACATTTTTCATTTGTCCTTGAGCGACGCACATCATTCGGATTCTTCACATCACTAACTTGCCTCAACAGCTCAAATTTTTCCATCAGTTTGCTGGCCGAGACGGTCCTTCACTACAACCCAAATGTGCTTTAGTTTTGCGAACTGCGACTGCAAATTTTTGACCAATTTTTGTAGTTTACATTTATTTATTTCGATGCGTTGTTCAAGCGTGTATCATTTCATTTTTAGTATTAGTGTAGTTTTTATTTGTCAAATGTCGAAAAAATGACTGAAGAAATGTTAAAAAATAATATACCGCCTTTCCATCACAATAAATTTGAATTGTGTGATTCCTATTTTGTGTGAGTAATGTAGAATTGTAGATACTGTTGTAGAAAAAAGCTCTTGTACCTATACGTCCGCATAAAATAATAAAGTATCAATCGAAAAATATATCTTGAATTTTCTATTACAAATTCCAAAGCTTAGGAAATAGTCTGACGAAAGTAAATCAGATTTTTCCAAAAAACTTGTGTTATTCCATGGTATAAAAAAATGCAAGTGATGAATAAGTGTGAAATATTCCCCAGAGGTCATTCATCATATGGAAATAGACGAAAGAAATCGTTTTATTTCCTAGCTTAAGCATACGTTATACTTAATGATCATTTAGAGCTTCACTTCTACTCCTCCTTCACAACAACTCACGATTGTCCGAAAGCGATGCGATTAGTCCGACGAAAAGTACACTAATTGTACTAACAACCGCAGTCCGAGGGGCAAATCACGGTCAAGAGATGTTTGAAAAAATTAAAAAACTCGCTGCAATGGCGATGAACTGGTGGAACAATTTGTGTCTTCTGGCGATTTACCGAGTCGAACTATCATTTTCGTTGAGTCGTTTAAAAACAAACTCATCATTGATACATGTGCGATAACACGAACTTTGTAGATACCTCGAGACGAGATGATGGATGTGAAAAATTATTGATGTCCGATTATGGAATGATCTGGATGCCTTCAATTCAATTTTATGTTTTCGCCAACAATTTCGGTTTATGATTTCTAATTATCAGGTAACCTGGAATTGACCATATTCACCGTCGCCATATTGTTGTGCGACAATACCAACTACCCAGTGTTCCCAACGGAGAAATATTGAGTTTACTAGAAAAATTCCACAATATAAATTTTATAATTGTGGTTAATGTGTAAATTCCGGAGTACCTTTTTCGGCTGCTACGCCAGATAGGCTTGTTTGGGACAATATTTCGCAAAAATTTCACCTTTGGGAAAAAAAAAACATTAGTGAATGGTAGTTTTATATACAAATTAACTGTGGCCGAGTGTATAAATGAAGGCTTTGCTCTATTTTTGGAAATAGTCAGTGGAAGAATAATTTCTATGTCTGATAGTATTTTTGATATAAGCGGTATTTTTCTAGTAAACTCAATATTTCTCTGTTGGGAACACTGGGTAGTTGGTATTGTAGCACAACAATATGGCGACGGTGAATATGATCAATTCATGAAGATCAATTCGAGGTTCACCTCCTCTGAAATTTGCATATTTTTGATGTCTGAGAATTCCTGAAAACGAATAAAAAATTCGAGAATAGTTATTTATATTATAAGTGAAGAAGGAATTATGATATTCTTCCACGAGTTCAATATTAAAAAGAGCTACGAAGTGGAGAGTTTTTGAATGAACGAGTGCTAGAATGAGCCTTCTGTATGAGTATTATAAAGGGTGTTTTTTTTCGAGGTATATAATTTTAAGTTGGCATTACTGCTCAAGATGGCGACCGATTTAACAGCTGTCAATTGATGTATTCTCAGTTTGGTTTGGCAATTCATCATGAATAGATTCACGCCTGAACAACGCTTGCAAATAGTGCAATTTCATTTCGAAAATAATGGTTCTGTGCGGAATACGTATCGGGCACTACGTCCATTTTATCGTCGACAAAATCGTCCTTCAGAGCAGTTAATTCGATTAACCATGGAACGTTTTCGCACCACGTTTACTCTTATTGATAACTCGCATTCCCAGAGACGCCGTACGGTGCTTACAGAAGAAACTATTGCTGCAGTAAAGCGTAGCATTGAGGAAGACCCGAATGGCTCTATCCGCCATCGAGCACAGGAATTGGATCTGTGTCCATCCACTTTATGGAAGATTTTGCGGAAGGATCTTGGTTTGCGTGCTTACAAAATCCACCTCGTGCAAGAATTGAAGCCAAACGATCATCAAGTAAGGCGTAGATTCGTCGAATGGGCCCAAAATGAGATTGGCGTTGTTCCCGATTTTCATAAGCGAATTTTGTTTAGCGATGAAGCGCACTTCTGGTTGTATGGCTATGTCAACAAACAAAACTGCCGTATTTGGAGTGAAGCTAATCCTCAAGTGTATGTCGAAACCCGTTACATCCAGAAAACTGACTGTTTGGTGCGCTCTATGGGCTGGTGGAATCATTGGTCCGTACTTCTTCAAAAACGATGATGGCCAGAACGTTACAGTCAATGGTGATCGGTATAGAGCCATGATTACTAACTTTTTCAATCCTGAATTGAACAACCATGAGGTCCAGGAGCTGTGGTTCGAACAAGACGGCGCAACATGTCACACAGCTCGTGCCACAATCGATTTATTGAAAGACACGTTTGGTGACCGCCTAATTTCACGTTTTGGACCTGTGAATTGGCCTCCAAGATCTTGTGATTTAACACCGCTAGACTACTTTCTGTGGGGCTATGTAAAGTCATTGGTCTATGTGGATAAGCCACAAACCCTTGACCATTTGGAAGACAACATTCGCCGTGTTATTGCCGATATACGGCCACAAATGTTGGAAAAAGTCATCGAAAATTGGACGTCTAGATTGGACTACATCCGAGCCAGCCGTAGCGGTCATATTCCAGAAATCACATTTAAAATGTAATGCCACAAGATTACCTTGCGGAAAAATAAAATTTATGTCAATCGAATAATCCATCGTTGTTTTATTTCAATTTAAAGTTCTTTAGTTTTAAAAAAACACCCTTTAGTTGGTACAACTAATACTACTTCTTATCGAAAAACCCTTGATAAGAATATGTATAATCACTCGAATATTTAACCGTCAAAATAAATTCATAGAACATCACAGTGATTTACTCAATTTTTTCATTCGATTTGAAATCATTCCGCACCCAAAATAAAAATTTTAACAATTTCAGTTCGTATTTATATTCCTTTTCCGATCATAAACGTTAAATATATAAGTAACAAACCAACAGTTGAACAATTTTTATGTGATGAAAATATTTCAGGGTGACGGCAAAACTTAGTACACACCCATTATAAAAAGTCTGTAGAATCAATAAAACCTCTCAGACTGGAAGCGACAATCGAGGACTGTGGATGTCGTCCGGTGGATAAAGAGACACATTTTCGGCGTGAGAAAGTCTTAAATGTGGTCAAAGCCTTTACCACATTTCATTTATTCCATTTAGAAGGTTTTGTTTCCCAGCCGGTTTCGAACTAAAAGAAACAATGAGTACAATTCATTCTCGCCATCGGAGCATCACTGCTAAACGATAAACCGAGTCAATTTAAAACGATATTGAATGTGGTGAAGTCGATTAGATTGTTTGGTGATGATACCTACTGCCGATACTGGTGCGATATCGATTCCGCAATAATTTTTGTCTTGTATATTATTTCCCTTGTGAATTCGATCTGAATTGATTAGTTATTACAGTCGATGAATATTGGGATGATGATCAGTTGAGTCGATGAAATACTGGGAAATCATTGATTGGATTTGGATTATTGCCTTGATGTTATTGGCGAATTTACAGATTTGCCGCTCATAGGCTGTTCAACTTCTGCCGTCTCTGTATTTTCATACCTTTGTTTAAAATAATATCAATTGTATTTTCTATTAATAAAATTCTAACTTTATGATTTGTGCTCATCATCCTTGTTGCATGAACTCGTCCCGGATGTTTAGTATCATTGAAAACTTAGATACCCCGTCAGATCTTTATTATTTTTCACAGTAAATAATTATAAAACGAGTACAAATTTTATCGATAATTTTTCCTTTTCCACGAAAAATTGTTTAATTATCAAAAATAGGAAAACGAACCGATTGATAAATTGATTGATTTTATTTAAATTTGGTTTGTTTGAAAGTTTTTGCCTCAAATAAACAAATTTCAGTGATAAAATATGAAGAACGAGTATTTGGGAAGATTTTTTTTTGTAATTTGAATGTACCATCTTCTACCATTATCTTGGGTGATGGCACTGAATTGGTTTGTGTTCATTTAACAATGATCCTCGAAGCACTTTGATCAATCAATAATGACAAATTCAAAGTAAAATTTTGACGTTTCAATGTAAACAAGGTATTATTGATGAGGAAGCAGCACTATCTAATATGTCCAAAAACCTGATTAGGTTTTGTTTTGCCAATTTTGAGAATAGTAGTTAAGCTTCTGATTGGCTAGGATCGGGTTTTAATTAATGTATCCTGTTAAAATCAAAGGATAAAAGATCGAAATGAAAAGTATGACATTGCGGCGATGCCACGAAATAAAACTAATATTTTCAATTTGGTCGAATGTCATTCCATTCAAAAATTGAATAGTGCATATGTTACGGGCAATGTAATTATTTAGGTCAGTATTCATAATGCTTGGTTATTATGAATAATGACCATTAAAATTGGGCAATTTGATAAATTTCAATTACTTTACGATAACTTCTCACATTGCCCGGTCATTATGAATACTGCTATTATTTATTTGGGCTTATGTGCTTTTGGATATTTTTGCAATTTTTGGTGCGCCCAGTATTTTGCAAAGTGATAATGGGAGAGAATTTGCTAACAGTACTATTAGCGAACTATGTAGCATGTGGCCCGAGTTGAAGATGGTGCATGGGAAGCCCAGACACTCTCAAAGTCAGGGTTGACATTTTGTGTAAATATAAATTTGTAAGTACGTACATATCTAATACTTTATTTTTATTTGGACTTAACTTCTGTTGGTACTTATTTCATCGCCACCGGTTTGTTTGTCAGCATTGGAAATTTTATTTGTTATTTTTGTTTCTTACTTTGTCAGTTAGATATGTAGAAATTTGTTATTTTTCATAAGAAATATGAATAAAAATTATTCTTAAATTGCCCACTTGACTTTTAGCATTATCCAAAATGACCGGGCAATGTGATATTTGCAGCATAATTTATCATTTTGTCATATCCTTTTGGGCACTTTTTAAATTGCCCGGGCATTATAAACAATGCCCAATTATTTACATTGCCCGTAACACATACACCATGTTTTTAGACATCTTAGTAGTATTAGTATCGTCCCGAATGATTGGCTAGAATAATGAATCGCTTTTAGTTGAAACCACCAAAATGTTAGATATTGATATGTGATAATAATAACCAGCAGTACCTTTTGACATATTCTAAAAAAAATTAATCACAAGGTGGTAAATCAAACGATCTGGCAGCCACCTTAACAATCTATTTGTTCGAAACAAAATTTCCGTGAAGAAATTATTTCAAGAAATGGTATAATTAATTGTCGTTAATTAGTTATTGATTATCATTGATTTGAATGTATCTTGAAATAATTAAATCATGAAAATAATAAAAATAAATCATGAAATTTTGTTTCATTGTTTCATTAAATCGATTGTTAAGGACGCTGTAGACAGATAGCACCATCTTGTTCGAACCACATGTGCTCCACGGCAGGACTAAAAAATCATTTGAGAGGGAACACCACCACGTGGCTAAACAGTCCAAAACGAAATTAAAAATATTTCTTCTTACAAATAACAGATTTTTATGGGGTGTTCACATAATTTCCTCAGAAAATAATCTAGATTGAAGAAAGTAAATATTTTTAATCTGCGAATGAAAAATGATCTGTTGGTTTTCCATTAACAATTACTCTTCGACCATTTTTTCTAAGAAATACGTATCAATCACTAGGCATGAGATGAACGCCACACAGTGCCTCAACAGTTTCGTGTGGATTTTCATCACTGCAAATCCTCCAATTCTGTTGGTTTACATAAAAATTCAAGCAAAAATGTACTTAAGCACATAATAAAATTTTTCATCATTTTAAAATCATTTAAGACTAGAACCAAAGAATAAGTAATGTTTATGGTGGTCTGTTCTTGAACTAGTTAAATTTTGTTGGATGTAAACCTATATCTTTTTCTTGGAATTCTCTTGTTGTTTGAAAAAGATTTAATCGTTGATAACGACGTGAAACCCTTAAATTTGAATTTTTATTTCACATGCAGCTACCAAATCGATATCCTCTTCTTTGCTTTAATTTCTTAATATTACTGGAACTCTTGTATCGTGTAAAGATCGTTAACCGGATAATGTCATCAATAAATTTCTCTTCAATTTCGCGTAGTATTCACAAATGAGTACTGATTGCGATAAAACAATTAACCAATTTCTGAACGTTATTGATGCGTGTATCTTTCTATGACTGAATGGCATAACCTACTGAACACAAAAGACATTGGAAATGTCAAAATAGTATATTCTAAAACAAGTTGCTGAATGGGCTCCTATTCAAACATGAATGCGAAATTCTTCTAACGCAAGAGTGTTAGAATTGCCTTCTGCAACGACTATTAGACGTTATTTTCTCTATTTCAGTCAAGTTTTGTAGGATATTGTCGAAATTCAATGAAAAATTCAGATTATATATCCTTGACTTTTGTATTGTATCTTGGCAGTTGGTGTGACTGTTACGTAAATTGACTCTTAATGCGTTTTCCGAAAAATGGGTTCATCAGATGTAATCATGAGAAATACGTAAATAAAGTAATGAATAAAGATTTATACATGGTATCTTGTGGCTTTCATATTCCATTAAATCTTCTCCAGGAACTGTTAACCACTACACACCTTGAATAACAACCGTGTCGTCATTAAATTTATTCCTATGCAAAATATCATTGTTAATATTCAACAAACAGACAAGAAGTGTGGTAGAACAATAGAAGGCTGGGTGCAAAATTTGTCGTAGGTGGTATTTACTTCGAACCTTACCTACCGAACAATATCGTGTCTTAAAAGTGACTAAGTATGTCGCTGTCTAGAATTGTGATATTTGTATGTTAACACGTTATACAGACTCATATATCATTCCATATGACCTTTATTCAAATCGAGTACGATTTATGCTCATTAATCATTTCATCACAATGTCTGAAATTGAGCCGGTATTGGTCCGAAACGATAAGATCCAACTTACTGATGACGAATCCGCCCTCAAATTCGATTCTGTTCAGCCGAATAAACTTAGAAACCTGAAAATTGCAGGGTAGGTTCGGATCTTGAATGCCTAAGTTTAGTTCGTGAATGGGTAAAATCTGAGTGGGTTCCATAAATATAGTCGAATTTGTTTATTTCAAAATAGCAGATTTAATAGAGATAAAATTCTCATTTGGATGAAGAGAGAAAATGTGAAGCCGAGTGCCTAGTGCAGAATGTTATGTTGATCGCATAAACAGACCATAGAAAATGTAAGATGAATATGACCACAAATCATTTTGGGTGTTGATGTGAAATAGATATTTATAATACAAGTGCAGAAGGCATTAATATTCTCCCACGAGTCCAAAATTAAAAAACTAGCCACAAAGTGGCGAGTTATCGGTTTTCCAAAAATGTAATTCGTTTAAAAGATATTGAGTTTTTTGACTTTATTATTGATGGTACACCTTAATAACACCTTATATATAAATATTTTCCATTAACTTCGGGATTTAATTCATTTTATTTCATTATAATTGTAATCCAGTCATATATATATACAGGGTGAGTCTTTGACTTGTACATATATTTCAACCGAAGATTCTTGAGGTCAAAAGAAACACTTTTTGCCTTTATAGTTTTTTCCGATTCGGCCCGGTTACAAAGATACAGGCTGTTGAAAATCGATAAAAAAATGTGATTTTCAGCTATATCTCGTAAATGGTTCTATAGAAGGAAATGATTTTTGAAATATAGCTTTTCCTTGATGTGATACATCTTCTCCGAACACAAGATTCCCTACACATCTTTTAGTTTCTTCATTATGAACATTACATCACATAAAAATACCAGAAATTCGAAGAACCCAACTCTTAAAAGTAATTTGAACGTTCATTGAACAATATTTGGCCAATTTGGAAAATAAAAGTACTCTTCATATTTTCTCCTACAAAGCGCCGTTTTCGAGTAACTTGATCTTAAAAAAAAAAAATTATCTGTGAAATTCGAAAAATTGGGTACTTTGGCTAAATGCAACTCTGTTCTGTTGTGGAAAAAAAACCACAGAAATGAATATTTACTATGATGTCATGTCTCAGATTTTAGAATTGAAGTACTAGCCAACTTGGTTTGAAAATGAAGTTATTTGAATAAGCTCACCTCAACTCTTCTATTTGATTACAAATTACTGAGCTTTGACACAGCTCTTATAATAAGTAAATACTTCATTAAAATCAACATCCTATTTTGAAAAGTCCAGATTTCCCATAAAGCCCATGTTTGAAAAAGTTTTCACAAAATAGTCCCATTATAATGACAACAGTCAATATCCCACTAAAGACTGCTGCTATCGAACAATACTGTATTATTCGAGGGTCATTCAAACTCACATCGAAACATACCACTAAGTACATACTAGACAAATTTTCATGTGATTGAGATTAAATACTTTTATTCTTTTGCTATTCCATAAATTCATCCTAGAGCATATGATTGACATACTTCCAAGAGTGCCATAATTGTTTTAATATGAAAACAAATAGGTGAGTTGAAAGAAACAGGATATTCAACTGTGGATATTTATATTGAATACTTCTCATTTATTTTCAATGGCAAAATCAAGAAGAATCAAGTAGTAGAGTTGGCTATAATGTAGGTACATATTATAGAACAAATTTGATTACAAGTGGAGTCTAACATTTTCCATTGATTACAGAGCCATAAAACTTCATTTCCATATTTTCACACTGATGGCTCCAAAAATATTGAAGCAGATCATTATTTTTATTTTTATGAGATAGTTGGAACAAATCAAATGCTTCATTTCATAAAGGAATTACTTTCTATCAGAATGCACACTTATTTATTTTGTATCCACACAATTATTTTGGAAATTGTTTTTAAATTTCTTGAAAATATGTATGGAACTTCAATATTCTGTTGGGTTTCTTCAAATCTTCGATGATTTTCATTTTATGCAAATATCATAAGACAATAACAGTGTAAACTGTAAATGAATATTTTACATTTTAGGTTAGAAGTTAGAACATAGATAATTCGAACTGCTGTGTTTAAATTTGCAACACTCGAAATTTGAGGTTCAAACTTAAAACCACAGACTACTAGTCTGTGTTAGAACCACAGATTACTACAGATGTTTCACTCTATGCATTTACAAAGGGAATCGTCACCGGCGTTTCGTTGACCTCGAATTCGCTCTACTCGTATTCATGAATGAGTTCGGGGTGATTCGGGGTGACCAATCAGAGAGCTAGATTGATTCTTTCGACTAATCGCAGCGATAGTTCAATTTGAATCGTGGATTTTGCGTTCGCTTAGGTTATGTTATTGAAAATGACGGTTCTAAGAAAATAAATTTTATTTTGTTCTTGCTTGATTTAAAATATTAATTGCAAATAATTCTACATTCAAATATTTCTCTCAATGTAGGATCGCTGCTCGAGCTCTCCTTGCAATCATAGTCTGCCGTAAACAGAGGAGTCATTCATCAGTAAGACGAAAAAGATTTTTTGAATCTCAAAGATACCAAGCAACCCTTAGAACATTAATGAGATTCTAAGAAGCAACCAATAGACGTTTTTTTTTTAGAATCATGCTAGTATTCCAAGGAATTTCATTATGATACATACTTTCAGATACAGATTCAATATTGGAATTGCATTTTTCGATAAATGGTGATTTGTCATTAGGTTGGCATCAAAGTGGATACTGCATATTCTGTTATTTGAGTATAACAGCATTGCATCTTTGTTCATTATTATGTCATCACTACAAGCCAATTTCCATTGCATCACTCGGTCCTTATAAACTGGATTAGGAATCACTCGGTCGTTATGAACTGGGATTAGGAAATCTGAAGAATCTTATGGAATTCGTAGAAATCCCTTGATATCTTGCTCTATTACAATTTTTAACAGAACACTTCGTACATATTTTACCTTGACCGGCTTCCATATTTACTAATTCCAAATATATTATAAATAATAAAATATTTAGTTCCTTTGTTGTTTTAATTCAAAGAAATATATTTAATGTTTTTAAAAAAACATGTATTTTGAATACTTTGATAAATTTTCAATATTCAAAGAGAATAGGAGTTGAATATAAGCAGTTGGGTGAATTCAAAAATTTGAATGGGTTAATCTGACAAATCACATGCGTTTTGAACCTTTTAGAAAGAGTGGGAAGTTCGGTTATCTTTGTCATTTTTTACTACAGTAGTTCATAGTGAAATTCAAGGTCAACGAAACGCCGTGCCTAAAAACGGCAGAGTGAATTGTCTGGTTAGTCTGTGTTAGAACTGTCACAGATGAATATTATTTATTTGAGAATGTAAGGTTAAATTGCAATTCTACGAAATTGAAATAAACAACGATATATTATAAATGCGATATAATAAATGAATGGATATGAATTATGAATATCAGAGCTAAGCTAATATGGGTGGTAGCGAGCTCAATTCGTTATGATTATCGAAAATGAAATAGAAAATCAAGAGAAAAATATTTAATCTTTATCGTCAGTGAAATTGGAATAACTCATTTATTGTATTATAAATACTACTTTCTCAACAAATGGAATGTTAAAAGTGAGTTTATGATGGTTTTTCCAATTTAGTAGCTTATTTCCAAGTTTCAAATTGTAGATCTTATAATTGCGAAAACTTCGGTGTTCCGGTTACCAGGGGTGAATTAGCTCATTATGAAAATTTAAAATGGCTATATCTTTTCAACAGGGCCGAATCGGAAAAAATGGTAAATGAAAAAAGTGTTTCTTTTGACCTCAAGAATCTTCGGTTAAAATATATGTACAAGTCAAAGACTCACCCTGTATAGGGTGTTCCATTTAAAAAACACCAACTGTCCTCTCTAAAACGATAGTTATTTTGTAATTGAATAGAAATATTTTATATATGTCTGGAGTACAATGATATAATAGACACAGAATTATTTAAATCTCGAAATAAATGAAAAATATTAATATATAAGGTGTCCCATAAAAAAAATTAAATCGGAAACACATAACCTTTTTGAAAAACCAATGATGATTTTCGACGAATCTGTGACAAAAAACTACTGAAAAATATAGGGTGTCCTATTTAAAAAACATCAACTCTTTTCTACTTTTCTATATCTCTCAAACGGTATCTAATTGATTTCTATGATCTGATATGAGTATTTTATAAACCATATGAATTACTGAAAAAACATTTTAGAATTTTTTGAATATCTTGAACAGAAACAAAGATATGGCGAAATATTTATAACATTCATTTTGCAGAAAAGCTCTGTAATTTGAGAACGAATCATGATATCTATAATCCACTTTATGATATCTTCGGAAAAACATATCGGGGTCCTTGATGATTATTCGTTATAGTTCTTATACTTCTCGAGATTTTGTCAGTGAGCATCGAATTTTGGACACCCTGTACATTGCTTCCTCTACCTTAGATACTAAAAAATCAGCACTCCACAATACCTTATTGTTTTCATGAGAAGTTCTTATTCTTGTAGCACAGGACGTTCATTCAAAATATCAATTTCATCAAAACCGGATGAAAATTGAAGAATTACAAGGATTTGTGGAAACATAGACAGACAAACATATCCGCAAAAAACACTCAACAGTATATTCTGAGATAAATTCTGCATGTGATCATGTTAAAATCGTAGACCAAAAATGTTTTCATCCCAAAAGCGATTACAATTCTTCGACTACCTCCGATAGACTCAGAAACGAAATTCGTGGAATGTATGGTTTTACAATGTAGATATTCAATCACAAAGCAAGACGAGCTACATTTTTGTCGCTGAAAAACACCGAGCTTTATTGGCCTGCAAATTGATCTACGCGTTCAGCATACTTGATTGCTTTACTTGGAATCGATCTGGAAAAGTAGGATTTCTTCTTACGCCTGCGGTTTCTTAATGAATTGTTCGCGACCGCGGCATGCCAATTCTGACAGGATCAACCTCTGTATACTCGTGCGGTATTCAGTCATGATTCATTCAGGTAATACCTCAGAGTAATAAACATAGATATAGGGAGCATATGTCATTTTCAGTAAGCAAATTTTATCCCCAACATGAAATCAAATGTATCAAATTTGACATGAAGCGCGTGGAAATTAAAACATATCAGTGATAAGATATTTCACTCAATTTCAGTTTCATATCAACTCCAAATATATTGAGATGAATACCTTAATATATCAGAAATTCAGAAAACAAACTTCAAGCACGCCAAACGACGTGAAACAACCGATGACACTAGGAGAGCAAAAGTTGCCAGAAAATAATAAATATTCTGCATACTATGAATTCGACAATTAGGAAAAACATGGGATTCCAAATATTCAAATTTGCATATTTAATTGGGAATCTTTGAAATAAATATATTTCATTCAATATAATATACATATAATATACATTTCTAACGATTTAGTAAAATTGTGGATTTGAAAATATATCACAATCCGACAACGTAATCTAACCAAGTTGGGGACATGTAGAAATTGCGTATACTCCCTCTATCTATGTTTAATACTCTATGGATAATACCCAAGACGAAAAATTTGAAAGAAAAATATTGTCTGTTTCAGATTTATTGATGCTAATATTTTCAATTTGTATCTGGTAAGTTTTAAGCAGCTAAGAACGTATAACATCAAATAATAACCATTAAAGAAGGTAGTTCTTCCTCAGAACATCTTCTCATATTGAAATCATTGTTTGAAGAAATACAAACTTTACATTGTGGTTTATTTTTTCTCTAATACAGTGCCTTAACCGTTCATTCTGCCACATTTTGTAGAACAAAATCGTGCAAGAATATTGCAAATTTGCACAGATTTCATGGGTGAATTTTTACCCACCCGATGTTATTTTGATCAGAACATCAAATATATATCAACCAAACATAATAGAAATTTTAGTAGGTAATGGAAGTTGAACTGAGAGACAGTAGCAGATACGTTCAGACTAATTTTTTGCTTAATCTAAAATTTGTTATTATGATCTACGAAAACGAGGATACCTATACCTACCTACATGAGATTTTATTGAAAAACTGAAATAAATCCGGTGGTAATGGTTCTATACCAAAGTAGAGAATATTACAAGAAACCAGTTGGTGGATATATGAATTCTTAACAAACGAAAAAGCGAATGACTTGCAGATATACTGATAGAAAAATTATATGGTGATAGACGTCTTATAATGTGGAATTAGCCAGGACTATTCGAAGACAATAAAAACAGTAATCGTAATCTTAAAAGGATTCGGTCCTCGATTGTTGTGTATTCATTTTGAATAGGAATAATGAACTCAATTTAATGGAAATTAAGTTGATCATTTTGATTTTCATTTGAGTAAAGGTAATGTTTTGGTCCCTTGTATGTCAATTCACCAATTAGTTTGAGTGATGCCTAACTTATTTACAGTTTATCTTTGCAACAACGTGTTATTATGAATTACTTGGGTCACGAATAGTTAAAACAAGCTTTATAATTTCTATGTTTTTACTTCCAGAAATATTTTAATCCCCAAATTGTTAACACCAGGGCCGGTGTTAGGGGTGAAACAGTGAAACGATCGTTTCAGGCGCCTCTGTTTGAGGAGCGAGAATTCGGCCCAGTATTCTGGCCCCTTCCTCATATTTCATCATTGATTTTAAAAAACAACATAAGGTTGTTCCGCTCCGTTGTATTTATCAACATTCCCTGCAATAAAAATCTCCAAACCGCCTTTACTAAGCCGCCTGTATGAAAAATGGCATCCCAACCAATATAAATTCCCTATTACCCTCATAATTCATTGAAAGAGGGATAAAATTTCACAAAAACGAAAAACAACACTACCTTCGCTCTCAAATTCTGTGGAAGCTGATGTTCCGACACTCACCATTTGGAAAATTTCTACGATTCTGCATTCGAAAGTAGTTTCTGTTGAATGCCAAATGTTTTTAGCGGAAAACATGTTTGTAATCCCAATTGGTTTTTCAAAACAATACTGAAACTTTGAATACCCTTCCGCCCATTGTATCTTGCGATGTGATAGGTATTAGCAGGGACAACAATGAGACTCACAACCCCCCACTAAATATTATCCGATATTTTGCATCCTTGTCTCACACATCCTCAAAGGCAATTGAAGATGGCGCCACATCCGCTTTGTGCATTTAGGCGAGGGAATTTCAAATTATTAATTTCAATTTCATTGTTTTCAGGCTTTGGGGTCTTGGGGAAATTTCGCGCAACCATAGTATTAATACTGAAATTTTTGATATGGTGAATATTGTGATTATTAATTATTTCCAGGCTGAAATAAGGCAAAACATTTTCACTTCTAATATAGCTGCGTGAAATTGTTTGAAAAAATGGAAATACATCTTTTGAAGTGACATTATATTTGATGTTATTTTTGTTGGAACTCTTGAAAACATGTATCATATAAAACACCAACTAACATATAAGACAACAAACACAAGCCAATCGATTGTCTTAGAAAAATAATTATCAAATAATATAATTGTAAGCAAAACTTGAACTCTTGAGATACCAGACAGATCTAAAGTGCTCCTCAAAGTTTTAGATTTTTCTCTATACTGCTTTTTGATTTCCCATATTTGACTTCTTTGTGCTGCATAATCTTAACCAACTCCCTTATCCTGAATATTGGTCAGAAATGACATTGCACACCCTGTATCTCGCTTATTTTTCGAAAACGAGGTATACGTCATAAGGCAAAAATGATTCTCCTGGTGTTATCTACATGACTATATATGTTTGTCCGGTATAAAATGTAAAACACCCTGTATATTAAAACAAACATATTCTTCATTGCCTAGAATTTGATTTTTTTTACGCATGATTGCAAGATTCTCATCGGGAGGAGAAAGTTCTGCATTACATTGGAGCACGTGCTTTCTTTTTGGATTATGAGGGTGTTCATGATGTTATTGATGCCTTTTCAACAGGGGCGCCGAAAAATTATTTGCTTCAGGCGCCAAAATTTCTCGCGACGGCCCTGGTTAACACCACATTTCTGGTAGTAAAAACAGAAATTATGAAACTTGTTATATAATTACTCAGAGGAAAGAAAATATAGAGGTGCATAATAGCATTTGTTGACATCGCTATAACATTTTTGTTTACAAACACTTATAATGTACTGCGTTGCCATTCTGAGGAAGAAGTAAACTTTTCTCCGTTCTGTGGCATAGATGTTTTGCGAATATTGTGTGGATTTGGCAACACGGTTCTGTTATTGTTATTGCACGTGACAACTAGAGGGACGTTAAGGGTCAACTGTTCATTTTAATTTCACGTTTGTAATCGGCGTTATTTTATACAAGTTTGTGAATTTTAAGTTATATATTGGTAATTTTAATCATGGTAAAACCTTGAAAAACATGTATAGTGTGTAAAACATCCGGAAATGAAAACCTAACCAATCATAGGTAAGTTCACGTTTTGAGTCCATAGGCGTAGAATATATCTCGTCTATGGAGAAGTATTTGTAAGATATCGAAAACTTAATTCAATGCTAACATTTGTCTACTGTGTTGTATATATCTCAAAATTTTATAAATAATCATATGTTTGAAAACTACTTTTTTTTGTTTTTATACCCAAGCATATGTGAACGTAAGGTAAAGTTATATAATAAACCAATAAATATATGCATTATTATTTCCTCATTTACATCAGACCTATTGTGAATGGGCACTTTTTCGTATTTTACAAAGAAATATGCAGAGAAAACTTCAGGAAAAATAGGTTATGCCCTTAGAGGAAAGAAATTATTTTTTCCTCTGAGGTTATTCCACTTTAGCTAAACACTTAATTGCGATGCTTTTTTCGAATCCTCAGGTGCACTAGGATAGCTACAGGTCCCAAATATTGGGGAATCATCTCCCATTTCCTCTGATAATATTCCTTTATTGTTTATTAAGTTTACAATTTTTTACCAACTGATTAAAAACTTTGTATTTTACGACAGTTTATTTACTGTGTCCATAAGATATCTACTGAAATATCTCATTACTTCTTAAAGAAAAAATGAAACTAGCTAGTTTTCATTTTGAAATATTTATATTCTGTATTATAGTTCAATATCGATTTTTGTAATATTAATCATTATTAAGGAACCATTGACTACGCCACTGAAATTTTTACTCTCCCTCTAGTTGTCAATTTTGCAGGTTTGTTGTTTTCCTATCTCACTTTATCATCATACTGTTGCAATTGATTACAGTACAACGCTATTTACTTCTAAGGGCACCTCTATCTTTTCTTTCCTCTGATTATAATTATGAACAACTTCCAATCAGTAAGTTCAATACACCAATACTTATTTTGGCATCTAAATGATGATGCTGGAAACGTAATAATAACGAAATTTATTATATCAATACAAAATTGTTGATACTCTGATCGGTTACATTAAAATTGAATCCGAGTGAAGTTTAGCCTTGCCGTTGAGCATGCTTTCTTCTCTATTCGACGGAAGGAAACACGTTGAAAAGCTCCATTCTCTCATAATCTCTTACTTACGGTTCAATGCGCGAATACCGCTTCTTTGATGTTACTCTTGAATCTCTCGAACCTTAATACTATTACCCTATATGCACATTCATAATGCAAGTAGAAGATTTCGGATATTGAACATGATCCATCTGCCGTTCTTTCGCTTTTACATTCTTGGGCCTCTTTAATGTGATTATCCACTTCAACTATGTTGTTTCCTGGTAATCTTGAGAGGTTTTTGAGTTTTACGTAATGGCCGAGTAATGAAGTGGAAATTTTGTGGTTTGAAGAGCTTTAAGAGTAGCGGTCATTGTGTTTTCGGTAATCTTCCCAGCATGGGTGTGGGATTAAAATTTAGACACAGGGGGTGTTGATTCTTATGGCTAAATGGCTTTATCTTGAGAGCGCATGATACAATGTTAGGTCGTGTTGCGTAGGTTGGGCATTGAGAGTAAGTGCACCTTTCAGGATAATTGAATTTGGTCGGTAATCCAGTCAAGTTTAAATACATTGAGGCAGCTTATTCGACATGAAAGTATACAGAATAATGCCTGAAGTATTTCCACTAACTACGTATGTAGTATGTATACAAGGTGCCTATTATAAAAGGTGCCAAACTTTAAGTTTGGATATCCGAGTTATTATGCATCAAACGAGTGATATAACATAATAACGGATACTGGAAAGGGTTTCCCAACAGGAGGTTTCTCGGCATGTCATCTTTTGACATTTGACAAGTAAAAACTACGGCATTACTAAAAATGGAACGATACACACATCAACAACACAATGAAATGATTAAAATTTAAAATTCACTACAAAAATGGTGGAAATGTTGTAGTCACAGGTTGGCAGGTTGAATTGTACGTTCCAAATATCAATCAAATATACCGGGTGGTTCAAAAGTTATTAGGACTTGAAAATATTGGTGAATTCATAAACCACCCTGTATCTCGGCTATGAGGAAGATTAGACCTACCATATACAGGGTGTTTCATTGGCAAACGGAAATACTTCACAGGTGCATAGGTGGCACCCAGGCGGTTCTGGAGTTTCCCCATTTATTGGGTCTTACTGTCTTCGTAGCCGAGATACAGGGTGTTTTATGAATTTTGTCCGTTTCTTTTTGAGGCCATATCAAACGAATCACCCAGTATATTTTCTTCATTGGCAAATATGTTTCTAATTGAGAGCCTAAACGTATCATGCAATAACCGCGTTGAAAATCCAGGTCCGGGTTAACAAAAAATTATGAATCGTTTGAATCCTCGTAACAACACCCAGCACATCGGAATTTTGAAAATCTGTTTTAATATTCGGAAACACCACTAAAAACTTAACTGAGACGTGTACTTTAAATTTTCGCGCAGACAGTTTTACTGCACAAATTTTCAACGTAAAAGTGAAGTTTTTAAGAACTTGGATACCTGAAAGTGATTTGAAGTGACTTTTAACAATTTCGATTGTACAGGGTGTTGTTACGAGGATTCAAACGATTCATAATTTTTTTGTTAACCCGGACCTGGATTTTCAAGGCGGTTATTGCATGATACGTTTGAGCTCTCAATTAGGAACATATTTGCATAATATGAAGAAAATGTACCAGGTGGTTCGTTTGATATGACCTCAGAAATAAACGGGCAACATTCATAAAACACCCTGTATCTCGAAGAGAGTAAGACACAATAAATGGGGTATCTCCAGAACCGCCTTGGTGCCATCTATGCACCTGTGAAGTATTTTCGTTTCCCAATGAAACACCCTTTATAGGTTTTTTGGACTCGTCTAGGGTAGCTCTACCTCAGGTTAACGTATGTACATTTACCAATGAAACACCCTGTATAATTGTATGATATGAAGTAATGTCCCTCTACTTATTTGAACTTTTTCTATTTTATTTACTCCAACTCTGAAATAAAAAAATATTATAACAAATATAAAAGAATTGGTAATAATATAAGAATTTGCTATTAATTGTATTTTGAGATCATAATATGAAAAAAAATCAACAAAATTTTGTTGGGTAAAACATGCAGCAGACATTACTTTGCTTTCTCCTCAATAAAATTCGGTTCTTTAGTAAAATGTTTGTAGTTCGTTAATGTTCTCACAAAAAAAGCAGTCAAAATCCACTGGCAATTTCTGTATGACGCCCAAGTCAGATTCCTCTCACTTTCAAACAACGTTGGGCATATTTCAATATCTGTTCTTGGCATACTGTGTAAAATGAAGAAATCATGGTCTGCTGCTTTGCAATTCTCTTCGTTTATCTGTTTCTGTCCACCAAGGTTCGCTCCCATAACCAAAATTTTGCTGTGGGCTAACGCATCTTCCATGCTGGATGCTTCCTTGCAGCTTTCGAGGAATTCTTTTCCCAAAGTACGAACTTTGGAAAGAGCAATAGGACTCACTTTTTCCCCTAGAAAATGACAGCAGAAAAATTTGAGTTTTATGCCAAATTGGGGCATGCTGAGTAAGTAGGTGTTAATAAGTGATGTAGGTGCTCCGATCCAACAAATATGAAGGTTTTCCAGGAATCCAAACTGTTCTCTCAATGTGAAAATATCGGATAAAGCCCTGAGATTAGCATATCTCTTGTCGGAAACTATAATCACAGGGATCTTCGCACCATCAGCTAAAGACTTGGCTTTCAAATGAAATTTGCTCTTGATGAATATGATATCGCACGTCTTGCCCAAAATTCTTCCAGCATCTTTGGGAAACTGCCAATTTTCCCACGTTGAATCCACGATGACATTTATGGGTATCTTTAGAATTCTCGAGGCCAAATGTATGGAACTTTGAAAATGGATATTTGGTTCACTGAGAAGAAGGGTTGCAGTTTTGTTTTCCAAGTCTTGGATGTTGTATTCATCATTTGATATGGTCTTAAATTCGGAAGCAGTCCAGAAAAGTGATTTTAGTTCAGCTGCAGTAAAATCTAAGGGTTCTAAGAAGTTTCTTCCAACTAGGGAAAGGTTATGCTCTGGTTGTTCAACTGTGCTATAATACTTCGGAAGTTTTGTTTTTAGTTTATTGAGAATGTAACGTCGTATGTGATATGACATTATTGTTGTCAAATTAATGGCATTTCGACTCGATGTAGAGAATTTCTTCTTTTTTTTTTGTGCGCTCGTCTCTGAACAGACATCTGTTCCATTTTGTTACAATGCCTTTAATTTTCGAATTTTGTGGCGGAAAAAGTCTCAACTGATAACGTCCGACTCACTGAAGAATTCATACTTAAATTTTAGTCAATGCATCGAACGAAAAGACCTAGTATTTTTCAAAAAAATTTCCAAACAGTTTAAATTTGTGCCAAAACTTCTGAGACATACGATACATGATTTTTCTTTCTGAAAAATGAACTAAAGAAGACAGGAGAAGAAATATTGAAGATTTAACATCAAATATACACCTCTATTAGTCATCGACCATTCATCTTTCACAGAAAAATACGTTATGATGAATTGCAGAAATATTCTCCAGTAGATCCTTTTAAGCTTCAAACATTATTAGTATGGACAAGTGCGTACGTTTTACTGATGGAAATTCTCGACAACAGACAGAGAATCGTTGGAAGGTGCAGTGAGCAACGCTTAAAAAAATTTCCGGTAGTTGATGCGAAAAGAATATTAATTGTAGTTTGTGTATTCAGTTCATATTCTAGAACTAGTACAAATGACTTCTTTCGTCCAGCTAATAAAACCATTACTAAGTGGAATTCACCAATGCGTTGTCCTGATCACAAGGTGAAATCTTTGTATCCGGTGACTTGAAGACCACATTGCATATGTTATAAAAGATCTGGATTTTAAAAAGGGGGCAAAATATTTTGGTACGTAATTTCATGAAAATAGCTTCTATTTTGAGCCATAGGAGTTGCAAAGATGAAACAAAGTTTAATTATTTCAATAACAATTCAAAGAATTATCAAGATCCTCTTGCTCCCAGACTGTACTCTATATGCAAGTAGATATTTCAACATTCTTGATCTAATTAATAAGGAGCTTTCTTATAAAAAGTTTCATTTTGAATAGCCCGCTATCTAGGCAGCTGTCACTTTTCAAGCTTTTTTTCATGACAATGAAAAAATACACGCATGAACAACGCAATCAAATCGTTAAAATTCACTACAAAAATGGTGAAAATTTTGCAGTCACGGTTCGCAAACTAATATTATTTTGGATCGTCGATATACTTTCTCAGCCGGAAATACTGGTGAACAAATTTGAGCATTTGTGATGTGATATGAGGAATCAAAACCCTAGGTACTGTTGTAGAACGTAGTGTTAACGAAAACCCAGGTTTGTCGATTCCTACTTCTTGGGCTTGGGAATTAAGCATTCCACAAACTATATTACACCGTATTTTGCATGAAGACTTAGGTGTCAAGGCTTTTCAATTTCATTTTCACCTCGAAAACTGCGTTAATCAGCAGAATTGTCTCATTTGGAGCTCGGAAAATCCTAGGCTGATTGTTGAAAAGTAGCTCCATTCCCAACATGTTACTGATTGGTGCAGCTTTTGGGTTGACTTTACTTATTCGAAAAGGCTGGTGCAACTGTCACGGAGTATGGTTTGTGCTACCGAGCTATAATTAATTTTAATTTATTGCCGGAATTGGAAGATATTAATATGAACAACGTTTATTTTCATCAATACGGCGCTACGTGGCACAACGAAACAATAGCAATTTTGCAAGAAAAGTTTTCTTGTTGTGTTATTTCTCGAAAAGGTGGACATAATTGGCCACCGAGATCTTGTGATTTAATACCTTCAGACCATTTTCTTCAAGACCGCGTGAAAGATAAGGTCTATAACGATGCCCATAATTGATTCAAGACCTTGAAGATGGAATTCGTGAAGTTGTCGAGCCTAGGTATACAGCAAATGTGCGAATTGGTCATGGAAAGTTTCATGAAACGGAAGTTATGCTTCAACTTGGCGGCCATTTGGCTGATTTCGTTTGCCATTGTTAATGGCATACATACCTTTCTCTTAAAAATAAACATGCTTTGATTTGCCTCAAAATTTTTTCTTTTTTCAATATCATAATGAAACTTTTTATTGGAAAACTCTTTAATAAATGATGCACGGTATCACTTCTGTCGATCTGAAAATGACGAATCAGTTTAACGTAAATCATATAGGTATTAATTATCTCTATTAACGGACGATTTCTTATTTACGCCTGATTATTGATACCTTTAATACCTTACCTACATCATAAAACATCTCATCATTTGCAATATTATTATGTCAAGTTTGTACTTGATAGTACTCCTAGATTCCTAGAACGAATCCTCTTGTTCAGTCGCCTATAAGGCATATGTGTTCGTTGTTCAATGATATTTCGGGTTGTTGTGATATAAATTGTGATGGTTTTGCTTTTCTCAAAGGAAGGTTTTTGGATTATTTACTTGGTTGAAATGAAGTGTAATGGTTGGTTTGAAAAATTTTGGTGTTTGATATTGAAAAAAATATAGTGTATGGATTTTGTTACCTCTATTAATTCCACCATTGTATGTTCCGGTCATTTTATTTTTACTTCTCAATTTTTGTCAAATTTAATTTCTCATATGCATGGCATGTATTATGTATATATATTTTTTTCTTGATAATAATTATATGGTGAAATGTAATGTTAGTTGTAAGATTTTCTGTAACTGGGTATATACCTGTAGAAAATAAAGAATCTTTATTATTATTATTATTTTTTTTTTTTACGTTCGTGTGAGGGGAAAACTTTTTATGGGCGCCGAGAGGGTCCGCACTCTCGGTAGTGTGAGACTCCAAGATCTTGTTTGGATACTCACTAAAAATCCCTCACACAATTATTATTATTATTAATTTTCCTAAATCGATATTTTTTCAACCAAAATTTCCTTAAATCAAAAAATGACAACTACGCAAAAACCTTGTTGTCATATTGGAGATCATTAATCTGGCGATCATTAATCTAGCAATTAATGATCTGGAAATGTTCTCTTGAAATTGTTTTATAATTAATTGTAATTGTAATTAGTAAAAGTATTTGATTAACTCACCAATTATTTCAGATGGAGATAGTCAAAATTTGGACAAGAAAAAAGTATACGCAGAAGTAGTAAAATAAATAAATATTATGTAAGGTATATGTCTATTTTATTACGGTTCCTGTAGGCCATAACAAGACGTGACATTGCACAATTTAGCCTTTTTTCATATTCTTGAAATTCATCCTTTTCTGCTTTGAAAGGATACTGAAGGTCGTAAAAAATGGTCGTTTTGTAGAGCAATGACAACAAATAATTACTCAATTCTCTGGTGAAGATTGTGGCTATTGTCATTAAGTTGAATAATTACCTTAAATGCCCTCTGTAAATATTTGCCCCTTATTGTGACAACGAGGGTGGTAACTGGGCGAAGTCCTTTCGGTACTATGACCTACCTGAAGTTTTCTTTGGAAATTCGGTCAATAGACTCGATAGATATCATCTGATTTGTTGTGTAGCCCCCGATAGGCATTTTCTGGGAATTTCTGCCGGAGATTTTGCTGTAATAAACGAAAGGAAAATAGATTGAATAGAAGAAATAAACTTGAATGTGGCTAAAATGGGAACTGAAAAGATGATAACATTCAACTCATCATGATTGCAACTTTTCAGGTGTACCTGATCTGCTAATTGATAGAATAAATCCCCGTTTTCAAATAAATTAATTTCTTGTCGATATCTTGTTGCGAAGACCCCGAAAATATTTTTTTGTGAATTTCGCTAAAATAAACACAAGAATGTTCATTGAATAGAAGGAATACACTAGAGTTCGCCTTCTTGTATTTTATGATTAAAAAAAGACTATTCAAATAGGCAGCATAAAAATGAAACTAAAAGTACGATAATATTCGATTAGAAAGTATCATCATCAAAACCCTTCAAGGGTATCTGATATATAATCAAAGGGCAACAACAATTTTTTTTTGTGCCTGGGATTTTTTAGCTGCTTTCAACTATTTGGTACGCTAAATCAGTAGATGCAATCCGTTTTTCTTTATCAGCTCTACTTTTTTAGATATATCATCTTATCTACCAATGTGGGTTTCATTCAGTATATTCTTTTATGAGTGTTCTAGAATTATTATATTATAATAATTATATATTGATTTATTATTTACCCTGTTCACTTTTAAATGTAAGGTATAATAATCTATACATAATCTATCAAAGATAGATTATGTATATAAATATCTAAATAAGAAGGCTTGAAAAAGGGTACTGCCCGAAACGTTGCCTCATATGACCATTCTATAAAACAATAAATATAAAGTATTAACCCTGAAATTAAATTCCATCTTACAAAAAATATATATTCATTAATGTAGGTAAAATGGTTTTATTGTCAGTCTGTAATTGAGTAAATTCTAGGTAATTCTGTAAATAGTGGAACCATTGCCTATCAGGTACCTGAACTGACCTTTATAATCCCTTAACTCGAGTAAGTAGGAGAAAAAATCATACTTCCTCCGTTACATATAAAGTTGGGCTTTATGAAGCAATTTGTAAAGGCTCTTGGGTCAAGTTTTGCATAAATAGGATTAAAAATGAATCAGTTGAGCACAGAAAAACCCAAAGCAGGGATATTTGACGGCCCACAAATAAGACAATTAATTAAGGATCCTGCCTTCATAACTCCAATGAATCAAGTTGAACGAGAAGCTTGGACATCATTTGTTGCAGTTGTAGAAAATTTTCTAGCCAAACATAAAGCTCAAAATTATGTTGAAATGGTTAACAAGATGCTTAGTAGTTTCAAATCCCAAAGGGACAATATGAGTATTAAAATACACTATTTACACAGCCACCAAGACCGTTTTCCAGAAAATTTAGGAGACAGGAGTGAGGAACAAGTTGAAAGATTTCACCAAGCTATTAAAGTTATGGAGTACCGCTACCAAGGAAGATGGGACATGCACATGGTGGTAGATTACTGCTGGACTGTTTAAAAAACATTCAAGAATGTCACGGAAAAGAAGCTTTCGAAGTGTTGAGTGACTATTCGATTTCTTCAATGTTTTATTTTGTTCGTAAGTACGACATGATATTGTATTTTGTGTAACTAAAAGAAAAATTTTGTATCTACTTTTGCTTAGTACACTTATAGATTTGAGTTGAAATAATGTAACTTATACATATATACATTATACATATACGAAAAAACCATCAATGTTGAGTGTGCGTTTTACAGTTAAATATCGCCACAAAACCCCCAGAGAATTTCAATTCAATCCATGGAGCGGTTTTTTTGTTTCATTCAATCCAATTTTCAAAAAATTAAAGGACCACGCATTCTAACCATGTTAGAAACTCAAAAAAAAAATTTCAAATTTTGCAAATTCGTTTTGTAAATAAACTGGCTTTTTTAGCGTTGTAAAAGTTCTATAGATGAAAAGTTGAGATATGCAATTTCTGAAAAGCGAGTTTGTAAGCGAGGCATCACCGACGAGACGAATTGCCCTTTTTTGGACAGAATCCAGCAGTTTCAGAATATGCTTAGGTGCCGCACTCCAAACATGGGAGCAGTATTCCAGGACAGGTCGGATCTGCGCCTTATAAATCATAAGTAGCTGACTCGAAGTGAAATAGCTCCTAGCACGAAACAGAAAACCAAGTTTTTGGGATACACTTTTGGTAATTGATCTCACGTGATCTTTCCAAGAAAGGTTATTGTTGACAGTAATACCAAGGATCGAGATGGATGACTTCAAAGGCACAGTTACTCCTGACAAGCTTATGTTGGGCATACTGAGATCGGCCATTCTAGAGAAAAGACATGCTTGTGTTTTGTCTGCATTGAAATCCACCAAGTTATTGGATCCCCATTCAAGAATTATTGGCAAGTCCATATTTATGTTATTAACATTTCTTCCTCGTTCGTTACTGATTTGGCGAGTTGGTATTGGAGCCCTGGAAGAGCCCTGATTTCTTTTGAAATAAACATGTTTTTTTTTAATATCAAAATGATTATCATTTATAGGAAAATCATTTACCTGAGCAATTAATTCGTAAAGCTAACTCTTCTAAATATCCACCTGTGAACAACAACATTCAAATTAGCACTTCATCTTCAACACAAAACCATCCATTAAAGTTTGGCGTGAAACCGAAACTAGAAGATATTTACCTGAAAAATGATCTTAATTGTTTAATTACACACCGTTGTTTCCTATTCCCACAGTTACACAAATTATACGCTTCCAGAAAATTCTAATGATTCACCCTGACGAAGAAAAAAACGAAAATTATTTATACCGTAATTTTGCTTTCTTAATTTCGGTTTAATTCTTATTTACGAATCTTCGTGGCATTTCGGGTGTTGTTGGTAGTTTGTTCAACGAATGGGCGACATGTTAATTGTAGCTCATGTTCCGAAGAGGTCGAATTATTTATTACGGCTATCAAACAATTGAACCCGCCCATTATACAGGGCCCACGGTCCAGAAAAGTGTCAAAATTTGATGAATCGATGAAGAGACGCTTTACCCTATTTACGGGGATAAGTGAGGAACGTAATAATCGCCGTTTGAAGGTTTGAATTCGTGTGATTCATGAGGAAAAATTCCAAGGATTCCTGCTCACACGGAACCAGATGGAGATTTATGTTGATTGAAAAGGGATTGATTCCTTAGGAGATTCCCTAGGGGATTCAGACTTTAATGTGATGGACTTTGATTGAAAATAATTGAAGTTGAAGCTAAGAGAAATGAGAAAGGCACTGATGTGAAGCGAGGAGGTTTGGGTGCTTGTTGAAATTCGTATTTTTGTCGTATTTCTTGAATGTTCTAATTCATATTTTTGCCTAGATATTGAATCTAAATAATTTATTAACTCAGTTTTCTGAACACAAATCTGGAAGCAGAATTAGCTGGTTTGTAATATGCCATGAAAATATAGAATGACGTGTTGAATTGTTATCCAATAAGAGGATTCATTTTGATATTAATAATAAACGAATATATTTAAGAGGAATCAATGGATGTTTATTTCATTTTGAAGAGGAATGTATACCTTTAACGATAAAATACGATATCAGCCAAATGGCCACCACGGCTACGGTTGCAGCACCATATCCTTTTCATGAAATTTTCCATGACTATTTCGCATATTTGCGGCTGTATGTGCATATAAGGGTACGCTTATCAAAGCACCAACTTTGTGGAATACAAAAATTCATTCTTATTTCTACCACGGATTGGGATACCCATAGATTCTGATAAAACACTTGGGTTTTTATACTCATATTTGAACAATAACATACAACAGTATAGAATGATGAAAATGAAATAGGTTATGAACCAAAATGGACTGTATTTCTATGATATGTCAGCTGATTGCTGTCTATACAACTACTACTATGAAATCAGGGATGTGAAAAAGGAAGGAGTGACGGTAACGATCGGTGATGTCGAGTTGACACCACAGAACTTACACATTAATGATTTCTTGTTCCCTTTTGGCTGGCCTCAACCGTCTATTGAAAATTGAAATATAATTCTAATACATATACTGCGACAATGTCCTCGATAACTACACGAAATCTATCTTTGGGGTCTGAAATCGATTGTAGAGCAATAGCTAGACCCCATCTTTTACTTGGCCATAAGGAAAAAAGTCAAAAGGTAACAAATCACAAAATCTTGGTGGCCAGTTGTGATCACCTTTTCGACAAATAACACAGCCGGGAAACATTTCTTGCAAATGCAATAATATTTAATAAAACAAACTTTGATCATATCAATATCTTCCAATTCCGGCCATAAAATATCATCAAGCATAGCTCGGTAGCAAAATCAATTCATTTTGAATAAATGAGATAGTTACATCCACACCGCTAGCCCAAATATCGCCACCAAAGAGTGACACCTTAAGGAAGAAGAGGCTTTTAAACAATCATTTATGGATTTTTCGAACCACAAATCGACAATTTTTCTTATTGACGAACCGTTCGAGGAGAAAATGGGCCTCTTCACTGAAGATGATTTTTTTTATGAAAATCCGGATGATTTTGCTGCATTTCAAGGACCCAATCAGCGAAGATACAACGGTGCTGCTGATCAGTTCTTGTTTTAACTGAACTTTGAAAGCCTTAAGTTTTTATGCAAAATACTTTGTAATGTCATTTTTGGAATTTCCAAGATCGACAAACCTAGGTTTTCATCAACACTACAACAGGCCACAGCATCAATATTCTAAGTTGTTTTGATTCTACCTAGGAGTGGATATATCTTCAAGTCAGAACAGAACAAGGGAAGTGAGATGCCAGATGAACAAGACGAATAGAATCTATGGATGCTTAGCGAATGTAATATGGGACAACAAACATATGAACATATCAGCAAAGTTGAGAGTCTACAAGTCCTGTATTAGACCAATCATGACATGTACAATAGAGACGAGACCTGATAAAATAGAACGAAATCAATCCTAAGAACTGCAGAAATGAAAATGCTCAGAAGAATATCGGAATACACGTTGGGAGATCGTATACTTAACTCGAAGATACGCGAAGAACAAGGTGTACGCGATATCGTGAGACGGGGAAGAATGAGAATAAGAGCATGGAACGAACACTTGGTAAGAATGTCCTATAATAGTGTGGCGAGAATCTCGAGAGATGGCATCCCGGAAACGAAAAGGCTATTGGGTAGACCACCTAAAGTATCGTGGATATAAGCATCCAATGAAGTTAACGACCAGGTTGGAAAAAACAGGCATAAAGCCTCTAACTAGAGGAAGAAGAAGAATACATCACTGATGAAGACAAAAGCCAATCTAATCTAAGAGAGAGAGAACCTACGGATGAAGCTGAAAATCAATCAAAAGGAATTAGAATGGAAACACGATGTCAAATAGCTGGGAATAATCATTGACAAGAACCTAAACTTCAATGAACAAATCACAGAAGCCAGAAGAAAAGCCAAACGGATAAAAGAATACTTATACCCACTTATGAATAGGAAAAATAAATTGGACAAGAAACTGAAAATAAGGCTATACAAGTCAATAATTACGCCGATAATGACATACGGCAGTGAAATTATCTGCATGAATATAAAAGAAATCAACAATCTGGAAGAAATACAAAACCAGACATTTAGAGAAGCATAAGATGCTCCCTGGTACGTAAGAAACGAAGCATTAAGACTACAGAGACTCCATCAACCATTAGAGACAACATTACAAACTGGCAAAAAGTGCGTACAACAGAATGAACGATCACGAAAACAACGGGATAAGAGAAAGTGTTAATTACGAAGGAAATGAAAAGAGAAGAGTAAAAAGACCAAGATCGATAGTAGAAAATAACCCGAAGGGAAATTAGGAAAAATGACCGAGGTATAATGACAATGAAAAAATTAAAACCAAACAGAATACGAAGCCGTCGATAGCAGCCAGAGAATTTAATTCTAGTCTGCAAATACATCGATACAGGTTACAGGATGGGACATCACTAACTTGTCCCAATAGTTCAATTTTTTCCACCAGTTTCACTATTGCCGACCCAAAAAGGTGCTTTACAACTAGCCAAAAGTGCTTTAGTTTTGCGAACTGCAAAATTTTCATTTTGGTAGTAAATCTTAACAATTTCATTGCATTTTTGAAGCTTGTATCGTACCATTTTTTGTAATGGCGGAGTTTTTATAAGTCAAATGTTCAAAACTGACAACTGCCCAAATAGCGGTTATTCAAAATGAAACCTCCTTTTGGAAAACCTTTAACATACATATAATCGGAAAATCAAACGACAAAAATGTTAACGGATCATTTCTAAATTAATTATCTTATTGGAAGGAATTGAATGAGCGATATATTCATTGACAGAATCGATCCAAACAATCGTTCATTGTTGTCTCATCAATTTTTATCGCTTTCGAATGAACCATTTCGAAAGTATGTATGTATTTCGAAATGGCTCTTCTGTTTTATGGAGGTAATCCGATAACTTCCGTTCATCGCGTGGTACCATCATATTCAGTACTTTCTCAATGATAACAATGATTGAATTGACCTGAATAAATACTAATAATAGCACTAGAATTTTGTGAACCATTATTCCCAAAAGATAACACTCAATGATATCTACACACTCGTTCATTCATGAGAATTCTTTTTTCAGGTTGAATAGTTGCATTTGATCAAAATGTTTACTCAACTTTAACTCAAGTTTAATCAAACTATTGATTTGGTTGGATCATTATCCACCCAATTGCGTTCTGAACCTTGCCTTATTTATTTGTCACAATATTTTGTCATTGAATAACTAATAAAGATTTTTCTTATTATTTTTATTATTAATCTAGTTTCCAATCAGAAATTTGAGCAGTATAAATAATTTTTTTTTAATTTAAATCTGTATCAACTCACCCTATCGCTCTTTGTGATGATGACTCGTAGTGACAGAATCATATCAATTTTAGGTAAGAAATGTTCAGCTTTTCCAATATATTCCCAATATGATAGGTACACCGTATACAGGGTGATTCCGAAGGAGACAATCAGATTTTTTGAGAATTTCATATTTACTAGTCAAAGTCAAGACAGTTTGAAAACAATGTTTGGGGCAATTGAAACCCTACAAGGTGATTCGTACGTTTAGAACGACTTTACTAGACTTTAATTTTGGTATGGCTCATTCAATTTATACATACCAAAAATGGATAGATGCAAGATAGCCCAGATTGCTCTCTACTATCATGGCAGCACACGGAAAGCAATGACTGGTCAGTTAAGAGTCTGTTTACATCACACTGCTTGGGTAGCAGAGGGGTCGCGACGTGCAGGGGCTAGAGCGGGTGGGGGTTGACTATTGTGGTGAATATATCGTGAACGTATTAGGCCCTCAGCCCAGATTGAATGAATTTGTAACGTATTGGGATGATCTCGTTTCTTTCTCGTGTTCTACTAGTGCGTGTCGGAATATGTGGCCGCATTCTTGACATTTTGATGAAATGAAATGATTGTCAAATGGTCATCTATGATTAAAGTTGTAAAGACGGTTTCTTTATAATAAGAATAGACTTGAGAAATACGAACTCTTTTTTAGGTTTTGAAAATGACCCTTCATTTCCATAATTACTTCATATCAAATTGCGAATCCAAATAAGCTTTGATATAGGTACCATTATTCTCATTTTTTGAATTGTTAAAAACCCTTATGAATTAAATGGAATGAATTTTGAACGAATCAAAATTGTTAAGTTTCTTCAAGAATGTTGATGAATTTATTTCATAAATATCTACAGTTAGGAATTCATAGGAGACTAGAACTTTGTATAACTCAAATAAATAATGAAGCTTGCTTGATAATGATATATTTAATAATAATAATAATAAGGCCTTTATTTCTTTAAAGAAATTTCAAGGGGAAGTTCACCCATAGGTGTTCTACCACTTAACCCTTGTTGATACATGAATGAAAAAAAATTAAATACATACATACATTGTGTGTTATCCATCCAATAACATTGATTAAAAAAATATAATAATAGAGCATAAAGTATTGAAAAAAAAATTTCCTTTGTACCCTCTCGGAGATGGAAGGTGAGTTAGGAGGAACTGAGCAGGTTTTCTTTGATTTTGTTCCTGAATCTGTGATCAGTTGTTTCAATTCATAAGGTATAACATTGTACAATTTACAGATGTTGTGTCTGAAACTTCTTTGAAATGTTGAGGTTCAACGATGAGGACATGTAAGCAAATTTCTATGTCTGATATGAACATTGTGAACATTAGCTCTGTATTGCAACTTATTGAAGAGATAAGGTGGTCTTCTCTTCACAACTAATTTATGGAAAGTACAGAGAGCATGATAGTTGAAACGAAGTCTCATAGGAAGCCAACTCAATTCTACCAGCTTATGAGATACATATTCAAATTTTCTAATCCCGACGATAAATCTTATACAGTTGTTCTGTAACCATTGAATTCGACCAAAGGAGTCCTGATCCAAGCAATAGCTATACACAGGGGAGCAGTAATTGAACAATTTCAATTTGCCTTTTTTCTCTTCAATTTTTGCTCATCTTGAAGATCTAATTTGTATTGAGGATCCCTTATTTTTAAGCCTCTCGTATGTCTTGGATCAATAATTTCAGGTAAAACACAGTCATAATAAAATTTTTCGAGTTTTGGTAACATTTTTTCTTCGAAAAACTTGTTGTCGATGTTGACTTCGATAAATAAAAAGTCCTTCAAAGTCCACACGACAAAGTAGCATTTTTCTCTTTCAGCTATATTTAATTGTCCCTGAACTTGAAAATAATAATTATGATTTTGTTTTAATCGATATTCCTGGTCTCCATTCTCTTCCAAATATGTAATTTGTTTTTGTTGAATAGCGTCTTTTATCTTATTATTTCTTGCTGAAAAAGGCATTTGATTTCAACTAAAAGATTATTTCTTTCAACAACGCCATCTGGGGAAGCACCTAGAAAAGGCCATTTTTTATTAATAAAAAGGCCACTATTTGTAATCTTCGAGCATAATTCATTTTCTAACAGACGCTTCGCTCGATCTTCATTATTTTTTCCCCAATCTATAGCTTTTGCAGAAAATTGTTTATACAAAATGCTTTCAACTGTTGAGCAACAACTTGTCGTACCACGCATTTTGCATATTTTTCCAAATATTGAAGCCGTCAACAATTTCCTCCTCTGCTGATGCCAATCAGCGGAATCAGTTTGAAGTCGTGTTTTCTGCTCAATTTCCTTATAAACTTCTTCGGTCTTGATCAAATCCCTCAAGAATTCAGCCCTATATAGTTGGAATGTTTCCTCATCCATGTCAGGTTTTTCACAATTTCCTCCATAATTATTATCAGGCCCTGCAGAGAACTGTAACTTCCGGCCCCCTTTTCTTTTCCTTTTTGAAGACACTCTACTTCGTTCCATTCTCTTCACTGTTTGTCCTGGACTACGACCTGTCATATATTTGTGTATGTAGTACAGTGGTTTTTTTTTGTTCTTTGCAATAACTGCTGCGTAACAACGACTTTGGTAGCACCTTCTCAAAGCGTAATTGATCCTTTTACCTCCTACTCTTTGAGCGATCATAGCATTGAATTGTTCCACAATGTTCGTTGTTACATTTTCTATGAGACTTCTGGCATGTTGTGCTAAATATCTCACATATATAATATATATATATATATATATATATATATATATTATATATAATGTATATAATTTTTTCCTCTATATCGAACTGTCGCAAATCGTGCATAAAGTTGTCTTGATCAGCTACTTTTTTCTCACAAAAGTAGCCTAATTTGGCACAATTCTTATGTTCACCAAATATATGACTGACGCTGTTAATAATATCCATCTTCAAAAGATTGATTTGCTCTTCATGCGTTTTTTCCTTTTCGCTTTTTCGGTATTGCACAGATTTTACTATAGCCGTTCTGCATCGTAAAATATTTTTGCTGATCACATTCTTCACGTGCTTTTGAGAGTTCTCGTAATTTGTTACAGTAGTTTCTAAGTAAATGATTGGTACATTCTATTTTCTGAACTGTACAATGTTCATAAGGTCTACTATCAAGAATTTTTTTGTAACAGCTACTGTCCCCATCGGCAATCATTTTGCTGTATATCAAGTTGTACATAGGTAAACTGGCACAAAATCCTTCTGCAATTATGCTGGATTCCATGGCTGTCGAAGATGAATTCCAATTTTTGTAGCATGTATGCTCTGTTGGTGTTTCATTTCTAGTTTCCGCTCTTTGACATACTATGCAATACTTATTTTTCACACCCAAGTAAAAAAATTTTCCAGTTTTCATCCCAACAATCGTAGCAACTCCGGAGAGTGAATTATAATTTCCCCCGTTTCGATATGACCGTTTAGCCCAACTACCATCACAAACGACCGTTATTGAAGGTGTACCATTTATGTCGATACTTCCACATTCGATCGCTAATTTCGCCTCTTCTGCGGCGGCTTCTTCCATAGATTTCAACGCTATCTGTTCCCAGGCATTACATACTTCATTGTGTACCCTTTTATACAGTGAAAATGAAAAACAAGGGATATTCATACCTTCGACGATTTTCTTCAGCTGTGTATAACCACCACCAGAATTCATGACACTACTGACAGCGATAGACTTACAGATGGAATACTTTAAGAAATGGAGATTCAAAGTGAATACGATGAAAACAGTTGCAATCTACTTTGGAGGAACAACAGTAAAGGAAGAGAAAGGTGGAAACATCAAAATAGAAAATCAGACGATAGTGGAAAAAGGAAGCAAATAACCTAAAATACTCCACCCAAAATATAAACTTTCCATAAAAAAAAAGTTGAAGGTAATGAATATATAGTGCTAATACCAAGGATTACATATGCAGGAGTAACCTGGGATAATACGAAAGGCAATAAGAAGAAAGATCAGTAACAAAGTACACTAAATTTAGTGATCAGAACAGCGGTTGGCGCCCCATGGAACGTAAGCAACCAATAAATCAGAAAAAAATTTAAAATTGAAACTATCGAGGAAATAGTTGACAACGAAATAAAGAAACGCTAAAATAGCACGAGAATAGAAAATTAAGAAAGATGATACAAATGCCAATAAGAAAGACAGATAAAAGGAAATACCTCTTTCAAAGGACCAAATAGAAGTAAAAAGGAATATGCAGAAGGGCGAAAAATCTGCCAAATAAACAAAAGTAGAAAATATAGGAGAAATTATAGTAGAGGCGTAAGGAAATTAATTCCAGTCCTTAATTCTGGTAGTGTCAAATCGATTTCGTCAGATATAATTCACGAATTTAATGAGTAATTGTAAATTATGTTTAAATTCAAAATATACGATTCATATTCAAATTTCGTAATCTGTCAATTCTCGTAACAGTCACACCAACTGCCAATATACAATACAAAAGTCACTAGGATATATAATCTGAATTTTTCATTGAATTTCGACAATATTTCGCAAAACTTGACTGAAATGGAGAACATATCGTCTAATACTCGTTGCAGAAGGCAATTCCAACACTCATGCGTTCCAAATTTCGCATTCGTGTTGGAATAGGAGCCCATTCTGCAACTTGTTTTAGAATATACTAATGTGTATTGGGTCTCCCAAATTCGTTGTCTAGTGATAATCCCTTTAGCTAGAAAAAAATGAATAGCACATTTTTGGGCCCGATTTTTGAGAGAATTTGGAGAAAACCTCAACCTCATGCATTCAACTGTTCTCGAGCTATAAGGGAAAATCGAATGGCGTGAAAGGAAATGTATTCAAAACTTCTGTATTACTGGTGCTGTAAACAAGAAGCTCCAAAACATTCTACAGAAACCTCTACAGGATTCTAAGATCCCCTCACTAGGCAACGAATTTGTAACACCCAATTCATGCAATTCACGTTTTATAGAATTTTGAATTGAAAAATCGAATAAAACAATGTTTTCTGTTATATCATGAAAAATTTCCCTAGAATCGAAGCTTCTTATATGAAATTTGATAGGAAAGCTAATAATTTGAAAATTTCACGCATAAAATAAAAAAAAATAACTAATTAATAAGTACAACTGACTGTTCTTATTAACTCAGATTCGGAAATTCGAGTGTGAACCTCCTATCATAATACTTTTTCAGAAATTGGAACGGAAAATGCGGACAAAACGACATATGCGGACAAGATGAAGTTTTGAATTTTTTCAAAAGTGTATATCTCGGGGTTTCACAGTGATTTAGTTTCTGCTAGTGATGATGGCAATCCTGCGAAGAAATTGACATCCCACTGTCTGTTTCACTGGTGCAATATCTACAAATGTGTTTACGTCAGTTGATTTTTTTTTTGTTCACTTGGTTTCTGAGTTGCTTCTGGAGAGTGTCATTACGATATTCGTTGTTTTTTCAATGTATTCTTGTTGGTACTGTTATGACGTAATAATATGTATAAGTTTTAAGATGGATATTAGTTTTGTTTTGAAATCAGCTTGAATATCATGAAAAGTATGTATCGGGCAAAATGACATATTATCCTGATGGACAAAACGACATAGTATGTTATTTTGTCCGATACATGTCAAGAAAATATATTTTTGGAAATAATATGGAATTTTGTGTTGAACTCATTTTGCACGTATCATACGTGATATAACGTGAAGTTCTGGTATGTATCTTGTAAAAAATACGATATCCTTTCCTAATGAATTTTTTTAACCACTTTTTTAGTGACAAGGCATAAGAAAGCCAGAAGCTCGCAAATGCACGTTAACGCCTTATTTTGACAAAATCAAGGCTAAATCTGCTGCGACCATTGCACCCAAGAAGAAGAAACAAGAAATTACTGAAACATTATTCAATGATGAAAAAACCTTGTGTTAAAAAAAAAACAAGGCCATTGAAAAATAAAAAAGTCGTTGACGATGAAGAATTCGACACAGAACCATTTCAAATTAACAATAAAAATGAAGATGTAAATGACTGCCCCTGCATTTATTGCAATAACTTTTTTTTTCGTTTCATACCTGCTGAGCAGTAGCTGCGTTGCATGCAGTGTTTTCACTGGGCTTATACATCATATACTACTGTCTCGAAAACAAAAACCTTCATATTTTCGTACTTTGCATTCAAATATTATGTTCGTCATTATGTCTATTACTAGTATGTCATTTTGTCCTTAGTATACGGACAAAATGGATTTTGGTAGAAGTCAAAATAATTTCTTATATCTTTTATTTTTGTAGTTTAATTCAAATTTCAGCTTATAATACTTAAAAACAATTAACCAAAGTTAGTATTCAGCACCAAACTGGGAGTTTTATTGCAATAACTAAAAATATATCATTGAAAAAATTCATATGCATATGCGTATGCTTATAATATTTATTTTTGTTGTCATCAGTAATGAAAATTTATTTTATTTAAATTCTCTGATGATGGTATGATAAGGTTACATGTAAGAGTAGCTTCAAGCTTAATGTCGCCTTGTTGTATCTAAATGAAGAATAAAGTCGTTTTGAATTGAATTGAATTGAAAAACAAAACAGTATGTCATTTTGTCCGCATTTCCCCTACCTATATTCTATTGAAAAAGAGGAAGTGAAGAACCATTTTGTGAAACTTCGTGAAATCTTTTTTTCATTCTACGCAATCCAACACCTAATCTGAAATTCAGGAGCCCGAATTTTAAATAATTCCAAAGATTTATCATTTGATATTTATTCATTGAAAATCCGAGTTAGGGAGCTTAAATCGGAGACTATATCGCATGTATTATTGAGCAGCTCGAAATTTTTTATCGTCCTCAGACCTTCATCCGATTCTAAGAAATTGAATTATTAATATCCTAAGATCAGGATTTTCGAGATTAATTTTTTTCTCTAGTGGATTCGAGCTAAAGCGTAATAGATATACCTGAATTGATTTCGTCATGCAATCATCCATGTTTCATAGACCCATTATTCCGACTAATTTGAAAACCATAATAAATAAGTTGGTCCGATGTTCGTCGATGATTCTATTTTAATTCACATAACTCACTTTTATGGTTCATTCAGTATTGTATTCAAATTAGACGATCGATTTTCGAAGCGAACAAACCAATCAAGGAATTTTGCGGGGGAGGTTGATGGGAATCATCCTCTTGGGAATGAAGAAGGCACGGTCTGTGATTAGTGCAAATATTTAGATTACTTTCGACGGACTGGAAATCAAGTCATGGATATTTTGATAGAGTGAAATCGATAATATATGGTTTACATATACAAAATAAATCGACAGATTTCCTCGCTCAACATTATTTTATAATTTGAATATTAATAAAAGATATGAAACAACGATGATACGGTTCACAATTCAAAAAAAAATATAAAATTTCTCATTGGCAGAATGTGTTTCATCCCACTCTGATAATGGGATGGAAACCGAAACATGTATGTCAACGAGAAATAATTTATTTTTCTATAACCGGCCATAACTAGTGCTAACTTCCTATAACTGAAATATTTGGTGGCCACCTGACTCTTTGGATTTAACTTCCTTAGATTTTTCTGAGGGTCATATTTAAAGAACAACATTCACCTATTTGAAAATGTTGAAAAAAATCTAACGGTGTTAAATCCGGAGACCTCGGTGGCCATCGAATATTTTTATTATCTGAAGTTCACAGATTATTATAGATAGGCACTAGGTTGATTTGTCGTGTGAAACTGAACCTTTTGATGATTTTTATAGTTAGTTTGATAACCAATATACAGGGAGAATCTTCGACTTGTACATATATTCCAACCGAAGATTCCTGAGGTTAAAGGAAACATTTTTTTTCATTTACCATTTCTTCTGATTCGGTTCGGTTGAAAAGATATAGGCTGTTTAAAATCCATATAAAAATGTAATTTTTAGTTATATCTCGCAAATGGTATGGAGTAGAAGGAAATTTTTTTTGGGGTATAGTTTTTTATTCATGTGATGAATCTTTTCCGAATATAAAGTTTCATCACTGTCCGGGCAACTCCAAAATGTTCTCACTGAGTGAGAAAAAAAATCGGAATAGAAAAAAATAGTAGAGGAAAAAAGTGTTTCTTTCGGCCTCAGGAATCTTTGGTTGAAATATATGTACAAGTCTAAGACTCACCCTGTATAGGTACATATACAATTTAATACATTTTTGAGAAGAGAAAGTTTGTATTATAACTTAAAAACTAAGGACAATGAAAAATAGATTATTACACCAATTTTACCAAAGTTCTACTGAAAAAACTGCCTGTAGGATGTTTTTGTTTCATGTTAATATAGCATCAATAATAAGTAGTTATGAGAAATTTTCATTTCACACCATTTTCCAATTTTCTCTTATATCTCGAAAATATTTGAATTCATAAGATTGCGGTTTTCACCAAATTAATTCTCGAAAATCAAGCCTGAACCAAAATGTGCATTTACTCTTTATTTAACCTTTTGCAGCTTTTTGAGGAAACAGAAAACAAAATATTAACAGAATTATAACAAGGTGGATCATCAGAGAATAACATTATATTTCGCTAATTGAAATACAATTTTATCGAACCCTTATACAGGGTGATTCACCGCGATGGCCTATTAGGAATTTATGGAGAACTAATCACAATTTCGTGCTGAAAAATTGTATGTTGGGGTTTGAGATAGTGATCTTTCTCCATAAAATATTTTCAGATCTCTACAACTACCGGTTATACCGGAAACAGACTACTACTTCCCTATTTTAAACGGCACACCCAGTATATTATTACATCCTTAGATAGCTTTTTTGATGACAATTTCGGCAATATGCCATACCATGGGTGAAAACTCAACGGTTCATGAGTTAATGGGATTCTCATGAAAAAAATTGGGACTCACATTTTTTGAATATTTCTGCAGAATTTTTTTTTTCGAAAAAACCTTTTTCATTTTCGATTCTGCAAATACGTAGTACTATTAGACTGTTTACGGTTTGGATCAAAAATGTGCAGGGTGTTTATAAGAAGATCATGAACTTGGTCAACTCAATCTCATCAAAACTCAAGATTTTCGAATTAGAACCTATATTTTTTATTATTTCAGTCAGTTTTATTTCAACGTACAAAAATAATGGGTGTTTCTTGAGCCAATCCTTTACCTAAAATGAATACCTCAAGAGTTATCGAGGAAGAACTTTGAATGACGAAAAACCGCAATTCCTAATTGTGTGAAAACACAGTATTCATTTTAGGTATAGGGTTTGTTTAAGTAATCCCTATTATATTTGTACGTTGAATCGACTGTAATAATAAAAAATATAGGTTCTGATTCGAAAATCATGAGTTTTGATCAATTTGAGTTGTCCAAGTTCATGATCTTCTTATAAACACCTTGTACATTTTTTATCCAAACTGCTAAGAGTCTCATAATACTACGTATTTGCACAATCGGAAATGAAAAATGTTTTTCGAGAAAAAAATGTATGCAGAAATATTCAAGAAAATGTTAGTCCCAATTTTTTATATAAGAATGCCATTAACTCAAGAACCGTTGAGTTTATACCCAAGGTTTGGTATATTGCTGAAATTGCCATCAAAAAGGTTATCTGATGATGCAATAATATTCTGGGTGTGCCATTTGAAATAAGGAAGTAGTCGCCTATTTCCGGTATAACCAGAAGTTGTAGAAATCTGAAAATATTTTAAGGAGAAATAATTTTTTCTCAAACCCCAACATGCAAATTTTCAGCACGAAATTGTGCACAGCTTTCTATAAATTCCTAATGGGCCATCGCGGTGAATCACCCTGTATTTCAACGAGAACGATATTACATTCCTTTGTACAACTTTAGAAATATCGACTTCATGGAACATCAAGGCAAAATTCGAGAAAAGACTATGCCCCCTTCTTATTTGTTGAGGATTTTATCAACAAAGAATATATCCCATGTTTTCTAGTGGATCTTTTGATGCTTGTATTTCGCTGACTCGATATGCCAACAGAAAATATAAAGATTTTTTCATTATACGTTTCCGAAGCAGATCCGTAACCCTGAAAAGGTTTATTGCAGATTTCTGTAGGTTGACGAAACATACCACCCACAAAATATCCGTTCGCTTTCTCACAACACCGCCCCAATAAATAACAGTCTTCGAGAAAGACAAAAGTAAAAAGTGCGGCGCAACAGGTACTATAATTTGAACTGCCATAAATATCTCGGCAATGACAAATTCGAGACCGGAGATCTCAATCGGAAACCGCAAACGACCATTTCAGGGAACAGAAACAATAAATGGATTAACATAAATATTTAACCATCGATGGCAAATCGTTTCGAACCTTGCTCGTTTATCATCTATATCGACTTTTTATCAACGCTGAAAGTTTGCACTAGATAGCATTTCCAAGTTACATTCCCATGTCTTTCATTCACAGACGTTCGAAACCAACCTATTGTCCTTATATTTTGCTATAACATTGACGAAATTCGACATTCGTTATAAAATCAACTCCACAGAGTTGAGTTCCAAACACGTCTAGAATTTCAATGAATCAACGACCAAATTTTGCCCCAAACTGAGATCAACCTATATTTAAAAACTGAAAGAAATTTTTTCTTTCACATACAGACAGGAAATAGTACATAGATTGTGTATCTAGAACGAAAAACCGAAAAGTTGAAAGACTCGTGCCGCTACCACACGAGTGAGAAATGAGGTATTTGCAAGTTTTGCACATCATACTTTTTTTATGATTCAAAATGGCCTTCGTTAACAGTATATATTACTGGTATCTGCATTCAAAAGTAACGTATTTTCAAAGGAACGATTTAAATGGTCTATCACTGTTCGAAATCATTGTGCATATTAACTGTGAAAAATGAATCTGCACGGCGTTTAACCGTTCAGTTTAATTTATAATACATTTTTTGAAGCAAAACATGGAGACTATTTTGCTTGGAAAGCTATTAAATCACAATTTAAAGACAAAATTTCATAGCAGTCGTAGAACAACTTTTTATGTTTTGTTAATACTTTTGAGGGATGCTTCTCCAAACAGATCTTTATTATAATTTCGATACGTTGTTTTCATTTGTCGAATTGGCCTCAAACGAAAAGGTTCTACTCACGTAAAGTCAGTATCTTTTGAGCTCTTGTTCATTCATGCAATTGGATACTACAGAACTGTATATGACTATGTATATCTGAGGGTGTCAGGGTAATATATTGGCGCATGAATGAAGTAGAATTCAAAAGCTCCTGACTTGACTTCAGTGCCTTCCTCATTTTTTGCTTCGATACTCTTGAATAGGTATTCATTCTGATGATACAATGATCAAGAAATTTTGCATAAATCTTGAAATTGTTATTTTATATTCCCTTGCGAAATATCAAATCAGTAGTATCTGATGTCACTGAATTGTTTCGACTCTTTCGATATCCTGCCCAAATACCGAAATTTTGTATAGGGTGGGCAAATAAGCGAGGTAAGCGGCCATATCCAAGGATCCACTCATCGTAAAGACCGTGAAAATTTTTACCGCTAAAGGGTACAATAAAACACACAGAAAATTGTTTCGAAGTTCATACCTCCACCGCTAGGGGGCGTAATAGCTATCGTCGAGTAGAAAAATGAATTTTACTCGAAAATGATTCATATCAAGTTGAAAAAAAAATATCACCACTGTAATCCTTGAAAAATTCTGTATCTTTTTGAATTGTCACTTTCGATTTTAAATAAGGGAAGGGAAAGGGAGAAATCTGACTGATTGAAATGTCTGTAACTTCAGTTTGTCTCAACATTTTTGAGCAAATTAGATCTCGTTTGAGAGATTACATCTTGTTTATTAAGGAAAAAATATACCCATGATAAATAAGTTTAAGCTGCTTCCGATAGAGAGCGCTAAGTAAGAAGTTCATTGATTTGTTCATTCTTCTCCAAAATTTCAAATGTAATGATAGAATTTTCCTAACAGAAATAGAAATTTCATTGAATTTTTGCATGAAAGAACCTGAAGGTTACAAAGCGATAGCTTCAGGCGTTCTGGAGTTATGGCTGAAGAAAAAAATTCCTCAACAGATGGTAATTGTGGACTTATCAATAAGAAGAGATCAGATTAATAAGAAAATGTATTAATTTTGTATCTTTTTTCATATATCAGTGAAATATGAAAAAAAAACAGATTTAAATCATTCTACACAAACTGCATATAATAATATATCAATAATATCTCTACAAAGAGATGTTGAATTCAATATTTTCACCGCTAGGTGCTACCACTGATAATTTTCGAGTTTCAAATTATTTGTGGATTGAATTATTTTCAGAATTTCTATTTCAACTCGGAAAGGTTGATATGTCGGTGAATATTTTTTTTAGAAATCACATAATTTTCATTACCTGGGAAAGTAGAAAATAATCACCTTCGTTTTAAAATTTTCTGTTGTTTTCTATTCCATTTATACTCATTCCAAAATGTAGATATAGTATCTTTTAGGAACTTGAAAATTGCAAAGGTTATTATCCAAATCCAATATTCCTTCATTACTAGATATAATCTATATTCAATAATAACCTTTGCAATCCTTCAAAAATAATAATTCCTCGTTCTGTGTAAAGATAGAAGAATTCCATTATCAAGTTTTTCATATTTGAAACTTCAACTGTAAAACATTGAGATTTTTTTATGAATTATCACTCCAATGCTGGTTCCACCAAACTACTTCAAGGAGACAAGACATTCTAGCGTTCAACCAAACGTACTGGAGTCGTCTGGATTTGGGAGTCACTCTCACTGACCCATCTAAACAAAAGAATAGAATACATATATTATATTTTGAAATATATATGCATATCGAAGTTTTTCTATCACCGCACCATGATGAATTCGTGTATAGGAAGCATTAGTAGATCCCGAAAATAGCAGGGTTCCAATAGAAATATGATGGTACCTCCTGTAGTGTGACAAATAACTAACATGCCTACTATCTTTGTTGAGGATATTTGAATAGTACTAATAAACGTTCGAACTTCAGAAAAATAATTAATTAGAATCTCGAAAATGGTAAGAAGAAATGAATTATGTATGTGTCTGGATATATTCGTGGTGAAGTGCTGAACCCCATTTGTTTTCATAGAAAGAACGTAGGGATATAAATTGTTGAGATAAATTACCTACATTTTTCAGGGTGCATATTGTATACATATATGTTCATATTTTTTATGAAAAAACTACTAGAATATCAAAATTTATTTCCAACTCCGAATCAGTTTGAAGTGTCAAAATGGAGGACTATTTATGGACAATATCAGTGTCATTGAATTATTTTAAAACTTAAGTAGGATCCGACAAAAATTATGATATATCCTAAATTTCCGATTCGAGTTAAGTATCTCGAAAATCAATAAAAAATCTTCAAAATAGATAATCAATACCACTTTCCTCAGTACGTAACTATTATGGTTATTTAATGGAGTGTTTCTTTCATTCTGTTATTAATGAAAATTAGGGTGCTACTTCCAACGTGTGTAATCTCCAATTTTCAACTTAAATGAGAATGATGTTGAATCAGTTTCTTTTTTCAGCGCTGAATACGAATAAACCATCATTCGGGTCTCATAGAGGCTCAACAGAGTCGGAATGAAGAATATAAAATATAAACATAAACAAACATTTCATAGCAGGATCAATATTCAATGAAATTTAGTTCAGTACCATCTTCAGTAATAATTTAGTTCAAGTGGACCATACAATAGGCAATTTGTACATTTTGTAACAAGCCTTCATGAAGATTAAGTTATAATTCCATTACCAAATTAATTAGCTGATATCTATAGGGCCGCAAGTACGTTAGACATGCATACAGCAAATGCACTTCTCCATAGAGGAGAATAAAAAGACTGGAAAATGCTGAAATGATGAGTGAACAACTACACTCGCGAGCAACCAAATCGACTCAAGCCCTAAGTCTGCGTACAAACTCTATTTTTACGAAAAGTATACAAGGTATTTATAAAGACGATATATCATTTGAAAGCTCGATATGCAAGCTTTCATTCAACACTAATATTGATAAAAGAAATTAATTCTAACGGATCCATTGTCGCATCAATAGGACTAAATTCACTCACTACGCTACCCGCGCCTTGCGCTAACTGCCACCCCTATAAAATCTCCCGTAACCGGTATACCTTATCAGTCGCTTATCACAAGTTGACAGGTACACATCTCCGTAAATTGCAATCATTGTTTCCACGAAACCATGGACACCACACCTGCAGAAGCCGCTCAAGTTGTTGCCTTGTTGGAACAAGGACTTAGCCAGCGAGTAGTCGCTGCCCAGCTTCGCTTGAGCCAGTCTGCTGTATCCCGGGTATACAGACGATTTCGGGAGACCGGTGCCTTCAATCGAAGACCAAGAACCAGCCGCCACCGGTGTACTTCTGATAGAGACGACCGTTTCATTGTCTCTACCTCACTGCGAAATCGGCATCTGACTGGTGTTGATGTGCAACAACAACTCAGACGCGTTCGAGGCGTGGCTGTGAGCGAGTGGACAGTAAGAAGACGTTTGAAGGCAGCCAACCTGACTCCAAAAAGGGCTGCGACGGGGCCCAAATTGACTGCAGTCCACCGACAAGCGCGTCTTCAGTTTGCCAGAGAACACATCAATTGGACCATTGCCCAATGGCAGTCGGTTCTGTTTACTGACGAGTGCAGAATGTGTCTGCATGGTAACGACAGGAGAGCCCGAGTCTACAGACTTCCAGGCGAGCGTGTGGGCCGGAATCTCTTTAGAGGGAAAGACGGCCCTTGTTTTCGTGCCTGGGGGAGGCCGAGGAGGCGGCCTAACAGCGGATCGGTACATCGCCGATATTCTCCTGGATCACGTTGTTCCCTACGAAGGATTTGTAGGCGAGGACTTCATCTTAAAGCACGACAATGCTCGTTGTCATACGGCGCGCATTACTCAGCAGTTTTTAAATGAAGTCGGAATGCGCACAATGGACTGGCCTGCGCTCAGTCCAGACCTGAATCCGATCGAGCATTTATGGGACCAGCTGAAACGAAGAGTACGAGCCAGAGATCCGGCGCCCTCAACCTTAGGGGAATTCAAGACAGCTTTATTAGAAGAGTGGAACAACATTTCTCAAGAGGACGTCAAAAAGTTAATAAGATCAATGAAGAACCGACTTCGAGCTGTAATTAGGGCTAGGGGGGGAAACACTAAATATTAATTAATAAATTGTAATGTATTGTTTTCACAATTTTAATTAAAATTATTTACCCTTCAGTTGTTGATGTGAATGTTGCTGATGACGTGCGTCAAACGACAAAAATTAAGTACACATTGTTCAAGGGTATGGGCTACTCTGTCTAATCTAACTAAACCGTCTTTCCACATTAGAATAAATGAATGAAACCAAAACCAACGGATAACGACTGCCGTATCCTGCACGTCAAACATCGTAGAGATTATATTGTGACAGGCCAATAATAAATTCTGATAAATATTAATTCCTTGATTAATCGCACCTTCAACATTCGGTTACTGACCGAAGATGGAAATGTCTAGCCAAAAATAATCCGAAAGCACGTCACTCCTCCTTATTCACCATTATAAGCATAAAACCCAGTTGTGGGTTTTGTGAAAGATGTTGACATCATCATTATTAATCAAGAATAATCCGAACTAGAAGCTCCATCCTTGGTGACCATCAGATAAATTATAATGAATACATATACCTACACCAGGTTCACTAATAGGATTCACGAAGGATTGGGCAGAGAGAACTCCACAGTTTATTGTGTAAATGCAAGGAGAGATTCTCATCTAATTGACAGAATGTAAACGTTGACTTAGACAGTTTTTCCTCACTTCGATATAATCCACTCATCCCAAACGAATACTTCAAATATCAAAACATTTTTCTGGTAACATAAAATTCAGAAATTTACTTCACTATTCTTCCTGATTTTTTTTTTTTTTGATCGTCCGTACATATTCTGTGTTGGTCCATCCGTAAACAAGATAGCTCTATATTGTTACAACATAGATACATGAAATTTTCAGGGTAGGTTCAGATCTCGATTGCCTCGCTTAAGTTCATTAATGGGCAAAACGATTTGCAGTTTCGTAATTATGGCCGTTTGAGAATTAGTTTTCTCCAATTCTGTGGTTATTCCGTTCATTCTTCCACATCTTGTTGAACAAAATCGTGCGAGAATATATCAGAAACGCACAGTTTTCATGGTTATATTTTATTATTCTATGTTGGTACTCCGAACTTTCCGCCACGGCTTTATCTGTCAATTCATCAATTTGCCTTAAAAAATCAGTTCTGCCAACCAACATTTTTCAATGCAAAAATCACTAAATTGTATTTATGGAAATATTTCATTAATTTCAATGAAAATGCAATGAATTAGAGAAAATAATGAATAATACTCGTACAGAAGGCTCATTCTACCACTCGTTCATTCCAAAACTCGCCACTTCGTGGCTCGTTTTTGAATTTTGAACTCGTGGAAGAATACCAATGCCTTCTGCACTTGTATTATAAATAACTATTCCGAATTTCAAAACTTGGAATTTGATGGACATGCAATATTGTGTGTCTATGTAAAATAACAGCTGTAACTATGTAAAATAATCGCATTGTCAAAACCAGAGAAAATTCAAGTATAGTTTTTTCCAATGAGAGGTTTCATTATGAAATTAGGAAAAATAAATGCTTATTACATTGTGAAGAGGAAGGTAGGTATACTATTATCGATGGAAAATTATATCAGCCAAATAGCTGAAAAGAAAATTAAGTTAGATGAAAATCGGATGAAAAAATCCTGGATAACGCCTGGCATAAAGAAATATTCTAGACAACTGGAAAATATTTATGGTGAATTAATTAGAAGCAACTTTGATGAAGAAAAACTACAGTACTATAAAAAATATAAGAAAATTCATAGAAATGTGATTAATGAAGCCAAAAAAAGGTACAATACTGAGGTATTCCTGAAAACTGAAAATAAATCTAGAGCGGCTTGGAAAATTATTAACTCGAATATCACGAAAAAACTGGCAATACCGAAATAAGAAAAATAAGGAGGGGAAATGATTTACTGACGGATGAAAAAAGTATTGTAGAATGTTTCGATGCATTTTTTGCAAACATACCAACGGAATTGAACAAGAAACTGCCACAAACGAAAGTTGAATGTAATATCTCGTTCAGAATATCGAAAACTATGTTTTTGGCGCCGGTAGATGAAAAAATGGTTTCAGATGTAATAAAAATTTGAACAACTCGAATAGAGTTGGAGTAGACGGTATAAATGCGAAAATTCTGAAAACAAATGTAGACTTATTAGCTGGCCCATTAACTTATCTCATAAATATGGTGTTCGAACAAGGTACATATCCTGAGGTTCTGAAGGAGGTAAAGCTGGTTCCTATTCTTGAAAAAGGAGACCCAGAAATTATAGAGAAATATAGGCCAATAGCCCTTGTGCCTGTTATATCAAAGGTGGTAGAAAGAATTTCGTTCGACAAAATCATAGCATTCATGATGAAACATGGACTTATACATCCTACGCAGCATGGTTACTTGAAGAAGAGGTCAACAACTACAGCAATATATGATTTTCTGAATAAGCTATATGATAGTGTTAATAACAATATATAACAGCAATAAATGATTTTCTGAATAAGCTATATGATAGTGTTAATAACAAGATGAAAACTTTGGGAATCTTTATGGATCTCAGTAAGACCTTTGACCTAGTACATCATGAAATACTGCTGGAGAAATTAAAAGCCTATGGATTAAGAGGAAAGATATTTGATGTGTTGAAAACATGAGTGAGAGATCAAATGCCGAAGCAACAATGTATGGTGACCCTCAAGGATCTGTGTTGGGTCCATTACTCTTTATACTGTACTTGAACGACTTACCGGATGTGGATGACAAAGATCTTATCAAAATACAAAGTGCACAAGTCATATTGAAAAATTTCGTCGACTAGTTTAATAAAAACCGATAAAAACCGTCTTTACCTAAACTTAGATAAAACCGAGGAAAGAACAGTCTTCATATACTTCACACCTAGAACTAAGAAAAGTACAGAGTTATTTTGAGAAGAAATGAAAGTAAAAATATAAAACAGGTTCCCAAGGCGAAATTTTCAGGCTTATGGATCGAAAATAATTTAGTTTGGAAAAATCAAATTGATACGGTTTGCAAGAGTTTGTCATCCTCATGTTACGCCCTGTACAGATTAAAAAGTTTGACAAATTTGGGAATAGTGATGATGTACTATAATTCCCACATCTACTCAAAAATAAAATATGGCGTGATATTCTGGGGTTGTTCTTCGTTGTCTTTGAGAGTTTTTCGATTGCAGAAAAGAGCTGTTAGGTTGATTGCCGGAGTACGAAGGTACACTTCTTGTAGGCAATTATTCATTAATCGAGCTCTTCTCACAGTACCGTGCATATATACAGGGTGGCCATTTGAAAACGAAACAGACGAGATTACAGACGAAATAAAGTTTTTCGATAGAAATGCTCGGACAGGTCGATTTCTGTTTCGAGGGGGACAACTTAAGATGTAGGTTACGGACGCATAGCGCTTCAACCCTTGCTGCTACAACCCCCACCCCCAATTTTTGAATAGGGAAGATGGGGTGAATGATACCTCAATTTAAAGGTATTTTTATACTGATTTCAGCACAGTAATTGTTTTTTCAGTTTATGCATTAGTTCTCGAAATATTCATGCGTTAGTTAGTTAGGAAGGAAGCCACAGTCATGGTTGTTTTGAAGCTCAAAATGTCGATTTTTCACAAAACACTACAAGTGCCATGAAAACACCACTTCATTTTCAAATACTTAGTTGAGAATATTTCGAGAACTAATGCATAAAATGAAAAAACAATTACTGTGCTGAAATCAGTATAAAAATACCTTTCAAATGAGGTATCACTCACCCCATCTTCCCTATTCAAAATTTGGGGGTGAGGGTTGTAGTAGCAAGGGTTGAAGCGCTATGCGTCCGTAACCTACATCTCAAGTTGTCCCCCTCGAAACAGAAATCGACCTGTCCGAGCATTTCTATCGAAAAACTTTATTTCGTCTGTAATCTCGTCTGTTTCGTTTTCAAATGGCCACCCTGTATAAAGGAAGTATTGATGTTCACTAAGTATAATTTGAATAATTTTAGGAATCATTGATCCGTACTTCTTCAAAAACTATGATGGCCAGAACGGTATAGAGCTATGATTACTAACTTTTTCATTCCTGAAATGAACAACCATGATGTCCAGGAGCTGTGGTTCCAACAAGATGGCGCAACGTGGCACACAGCTCGTGCCACAATCGATTTATTGAAAGACACGTTTGGTGACCGCCTAATTTTACGTTTTGAACCTGTGAATTGGCCTCCAAGATCTTGTAATTTAACACCGCTAGACTACTTTCTGTGGGGCTATGTGAAGTCATTGATAACCCACAAACCCTTGACCATTTGGAAGACAACATTCGCCGTGTTATTGCCGATATACGGCCACAAATGTTCGAAAAAGTCATCGAAAATTGGAAGTCCAGATTGGACTACATCCGAGCCAACCGTGGCGGTCATATGCCAGAAATCATATTTAAAATGTAATGCCACCAGATTATCTTGCGGCTAAATAAAATTCATGTCAATCGAATAATCCATCGTTGTTTTATTGCAATTTAGTTCTAAAGCTCTAAAAAAACACCCTTTACTACTTGTTAATCAACTTTGATACCAACTGAATGAGGATTTCTGCAAATTTCTCCTTTCTATTTTTACATTTCAAAATGATTTGGTTTTCAAATTTGAAAGATCAGTATTGCGATAATCAATTGCAAATACTAACATAGCTTTTATTTTTGATTCCTAAATATGAGTAGGTGTACCAACACATGCCATCTAAGGTTCATAATTGAAAAAATATTTCTATCGGGACGAGCTACAGTGTGTGTGGTTTCGAACTCAATATTCTCTCCTAAACGCCTATTTCATCACAGTCAATTACAGACAATACCTCAAATCGGCTGTATTGTCTTGCCTTTGTTTTCATACCTTTGAATAGAAGTAACTCCGACAAATTACCCAAACAGTATTGCCAACTAATCATTTTCATTCATGACAACAGTTATCTCCCCAGGCAGCTACACCAATCAACACGTACTTATTCCAAAATCCATAATGCTTCGATTCAATAAATCCCCAACTGCTAGAACTTGATACAATACAAGAAATTAGTCATAACAGCGAGTTCGGACAAGGTCGGTTCAGATGGGGATAGATGATCGGCTTTGTCATTATCGGTAAAGGTAATTCCGAGTTTGTTGTTCCAACAATCGACAATGGGTTGGAATAGGATGGTCTTGAATCGTGTTGGAATTTATGATTCACCGGAATGAGATAATGTGCAGTACACTCCCAAATGTACACGAAGAAATCTGGGCCATAAGTAGAAAAGATAGGTTTGATACTTTGACAGTGACAGATAAGTATACTAGTTAAATTCTTCGTTGTGTTCAATAATAGTTTTTTTTAGAATGTAATAAAAATGATCTGCCGAGTATTAACGACAGTTAAGAAGCTCATAAGCTTCTTCTATCGAACTTGGAATTCCTTTCTGCCTGGTAGCAGCTTTCTGAACTTTTCGAATAGTTAGAGTTGGAACATCTAGTGAACCTTCTTCAGTTTACTCGTTGGGATGTTTAGAACTCAAAATAATTATTTAATTAAAGAGTTTTGTAATGAGAGCTATTAAAGATCAAAATATTTTAACGTTATTATAAGAATTGATCACAATTTTTTTTTATGTCGACATCCCTTATTAAATTGGGAAATTCTTTTTTGAGAAATATCTATTTTATAATATTCAGATCACAATTGCATAGAATATATTATTTATATGACAATCATGCATTGATAGGAAACGGTTCATCATTAATTGACGATTCCATCATTTCATGTGTATGGTTCTTTATTGCACTTAATGAACTAGATATTTTCCTCGATTAATTATAAGTTACTTTTGTCAGAATATCACTTCACCGCAGACATCCGCTAAGATTGCAGGACTTAAAGCTCGTGGATTACTTTCTGTGGGGCGCCATGAAAAATATGGTATAAAAAATTGATTCTTATCATTATGACCCTTTAAAATGAATAACAAACAAACTTATAATGAAATAAAGGAAATATATAATTCACTCGATATTTTATGTATGATTCCTAAAGATTGACATAGAGAACATAATTTATTCAAAACTTTTTGTTTGGTATTGAAAAAATCATTTATTGTGTTTGAAATATATTATTTATTAAATTCAAATAATTCTAATAATAGAGAAATAGTTTATTACAAAAGCCTCCTTGATTCTAAGAAACAAATCATATGTACATATGTCTCTGAATCTAAAATTACTGTCATAATAGAGAAAAAAAATGAATGGAAAAGAATTAACACAAAACGCGCTGCAGATCGCTAAAAATTCAAAATGGAAAATAATAGTACTTGTAAAAAAAAATCAAAATGAAATTATCCTTCTAATGGCATAATAAAAGAGATATGTTCCTGGGAAAAAAATTGACATTGCCTCGTCGAGTAGATCTTAATTTTTTCAATGAATATTCTTCCGTTTCCGAGATTATTGGGGTTATCAAGATAGGTAAATCGCTCTATGGATTTTAAAGAAATGAAACGAAGTAAAGTGGATTCCTTGATTTAAAGCATTTAGATTGCAATATTGTATTGTTGAGTTAGCAGCATCAATGTAGTATTGAGAGCATGGTAGTTTTTTTATGTCTAATAACAACCAGATCCATAATTCTGAATTACTTACGGAATCTGTTGGTAAGTCTTGTTTGCTGGTTGTTACGTCCAAGAAGTTGTTAAATTATTTTACTGGAGTCTTCATATTTATTTATTGGTTTTCTTATATTAACTATTTGGTAAATTATTGACTTGTGTGACATTTTCGTAGAACGGTGGTGCGGATATTCCTCGCGATTATTTCTATTGGTGTTTTAGTGACAACTATCTGCGCATTCGCCTGAGCTCACGCGACGCAACAGGACCATTTGTCATTTTGGCTTTTATCAAAGGCTCCGTGCTTCTTTTCACATATTTATTTTGTACATGAATTGTTGACTACAGTTGTTAGTGTAGTAGTTGAGTATTGCTTTGCTCTCTCAATTTCTAGCTTATTAATAGAGATTTACATACGTTGTATTGACCGATACATCTGGGAGTTGAGAGTCCCGATGTTTTTTTTTATTCCAACATCACTTGGTAGGTTGGTAATGTTGAATATAGTCTTCTAGGGTATTTGGCGAAAGTTTGAATTTACCTGGCGCCCATTGAAAATCTTTTATTAGGTATCCACTTCCATCTCCACTATTTAGCTTATCCGTCAAATACTCTCCTGACATTGACTGGGTTGTTGCCAGGAGAGCACGTGACCTTAGTAGAAGAGGTCGCAAATTGGCCACCGAGATATTGTGATTTAGCATCTTGATACTTTTTTTTTTAGGCCACGTGAAAGATAAGGTCTATGCCAATGCTTCGTAAATGATTCAAGTCCTTGAAGATGGAATTCATGAAGTTATCGAGGACATACAACCGTAAATGCGCGAATTGGTCATGGAAAATTTCATGAAAAGAATATGGTGCTGCAACCGTAGCCGTGACGGTGATTTGGCTGATATCGTTTCCCATCGTCAATGCCATACCTTCGTGTTCACAATGAGATAAACATCCATCGATTACTTTTGAAATATACTCGTTTTTTTATATCCAAATGAATTCCACTATTGGAAAACCCTTTAATACATGATGATGAAGACATATTAATAAGGTATTACTTCCATCGATCTGGAAATGACAAATCAATTTAACGTACAGTAAAAAATTGGAGAACTATTATAGCAGATTTTTGTCTAATTCTAGCTGCTTGATGTTTTTTTGAATGTCATATTGAATATTTGAGGTATGTCTAAGATGTCTAAAATACAGACATCTTAGGTATGTAAAACAATCTATATTAGAAAGTTATATGCCGCATTAAATTCCAGTGCTGAAAGGTGGAATAATTGCAAAAATAGTCGACGGATGGAAGAAATAACTGAAGAATATTGTTCCACATTATATAGATCGATGACCAATAGATTAAGAGAAATCATATAGTATAATGGTGGAAAGAAGTCAATTTCACACTAGACTAAAACAATTTGTTCGACTGCAACTAGAGTCGCAACAGTACAAGGAATCAATGATCTCTATTCTCTATTAATGAATGATTTCCTATTAATGTCTGATTATTGATATAATATATCATAAAGCATCTCAATTCAAATTCAGAATATCATATTTCTGAATTGGCATCATAAATATCAATGTATCACGTATCAGAATTGGCACCATTACGTCATAAGGTTGAACTCCATATTTTGTCAATCGACAATTCTTCAAATTTATTGAAAATGAGAACAACTTTGTAATCATATACTATATTAATCTAACGATTAATAATCTCAAACTGCAATCTTGAAAATCTTTGATTATTAATATCTCTTATAAATAAACTACTTAAGTAGTTGATTTACTAACTAGCTATTTCAGTTGGGGCACAATAAAAATTTTTAAAGGCAAAAAGTGACGTTAGAAGTACAATAATAGAATAATACCTAACTTTTCTGCAACATTTCGGTATATTTTATTACGGCCCCCTAACAAGACGTGACATTGCACAATTCACACTTTTTCAGCATATTCCTGGAATTCATCCTTTTCTGTTTAGAAAGGATACAGAAGATTGTAACAAAAGGTCGGTTTGTAGAGCAATGACAACAAATAAATAGGTGTGTGATGATACCACCGTCACTCAATTCTTCAGTGAAGATTGTGGCTATTGTCATTAAGTTGAATAATTACCTTAAATGCCCTCTGTAAATATTTGCCCCTTATTGTGACAACGAGGGTGGTAACTGGGCGAAGTCCTTTCGGTACTATGACCTACCTGAAGTTTTCTTTGGAAATTCGGTCAATAGACTCGATAGATATCATCTGATTTGTTGTGTCGCCCCCGATAGGCATTTTCTGGGAATTTTTGCCGGAGATTTTGCTGTAATAAACGAAAGGAAAATAGATTGAAAAAAAAAAACTTAAGTGTGGCTGAATTGGGAACTGGAAAGATGTTAATATTGAATTTGAACTTATAATAATTGGAACCTTTCAGAGGAAACTGATCTATCAATCAAAAGAATGAATCCCCGTTTTCAAATAAATTAATTTCTGGTCAATATCTTGCCATCTAAGCAAAAATTTGAAGTTGACGGATTCGGTAATCAAAAAGAGATCAATTACCAACAACCTATTGTACTATTGTAGAGGAGACTGGGTAGGGTTGATACATTTTTTACAGAATTGTTAATAAAAAACTTTTGTTTAACATTAACCATTCCATTTATATCAGAGCGGAATTTAAGGACTCCGCTTAAACGTTTAGCAATGTTTAATAACTGAAAATCCAAATTTCAATCTTGATTATGAGTTCTTAAAAATGTCGGCACAAAGTGTCTCAAACCTCCCTATATATGGGAGGCTTGATACACTAAAAGAGAGGTGGATACAATAAGAAATAAGGTACAAGCAATAATAAGAAATCGATCTTTTATTATCATAACACTACCTAATTCCTACATAATGTGCAAATAAACATTTTTATTTTACTACTGACACTTGCACAGGCTGAAAGCCACTCTATTTTCTGATGAAGATGACGTTCCAGCTTGCATCTACTGCAAATCAATATTTTCGGCGTTCATCAGAACACGCGTGCTCTTTGGATTGTATAGTTGCTTTGATTTGTTCAAATATTATAATTTCATTTTTTCCGGTAGTTAAAATTTCGAAAGCTTTGAAAATGGGACACTTTTGTTTCCGAAACGTTGGCCTGGAGGAGTTTGTGAAGGAGAGAAAAAATCATATTCCTGAAATTTGCTTTTTATTATAAATAAAAATAATATTGTTTCAAAAAAGATGTTTGCCTTCACATATCTCTTATTCTTCATTATTTTCAAATCTTGGAAATTCATAGCGAGGATTCTTGGGACCCTTGTTGGTAATGTTCAAACCCAATTTTTCAGAACCATGAAGTCTGTAGGATAACGTTGTTCTATTAATTTTATATATTTCAGATGCTACCTACTGCGATAATCTACCGGATTTTACTTCACTTTTACCCTTTTGCATGTTTTCTTCAGTGTAGTTTCTGTATGCACGACCACCCAGTTTTTTCTCTAGGTTTTAAACCAAGTTTGCACATTTTTTCTTATATTGAAGCCACAATACATAGCGTAATGCTCAAACACATACAGACAATAATTAAATAACCATAACCTAAAATTATCCTCTGTTTCTGCTTATACACGGGATGCTGAAAAGTAAACAGTAAACAAGTAAAGTTACAATAGTATATTCGAAAACAAGTTGTAAAATGGGCTCCTATTCCAACACGAATGCGAAATTCGAAAACGAGCAACGAAGGGGCGAGTTTTCGAACGCATGAGTGTTGTAATTGCCTTCTGAAACGAGTTTTAGGCGATATTTTCTCTATTTCAGTTTTGTGAAATATTGTCGAAATTCAATGAAAAATTTAGTATAATAGGTACATCTTAGTGACTTTTGTATTTTATCATGGCAGTTGGTGTGTTTGTTATGGAAATTGACAGATTACGGAATTTGAATTTGAATCGTACATTTCGAATTTCGAAATAATTTATAAATACGCATCAAATTCGTGAATTATGTCTGACGAAATCGATTGAACACCACCAGAATTGAGAGAAATAGCGAATAATGTTGCAAATCATTTCACTATATCCCAAATATATTATATTGAATATTTCTCTCCTGTCAAAAATTCTATGTAAATGGAGAATAATTATCGAAAATTACAGCGATAATTGCATTGTAGGAAGCGAAATAGCGCTGCGATAATTGCACTGTTCATAGATGCATAGCTCGAATCTATGGGAATTCCATTCTACATCAGTTTGACAAGTAATGTAATAGTTTATTCGGAAAATATTCCGCAGAATTACACTTGTGCATCAAAATAACCGGATAATTTAGCATTCCAGCGTGTTTTCTTTGAAAAACTGCATTCGGTCATTTTCATTTTTGGAGAAAGAGTCCTCCACCTTCGGTGTCGGGCTCTTTCTCCAAAAATGAAAATGAACTCCTGTAGTTTTTATGACAACACGCTGTCATGCAAAATTATCGGTAATTTTGATGCACTTGTGCAATTACTTACGATAATTGACGTGTGTGAAATTCGATAGATATATATAGTCAGTGCAGACAACCACAAAACGAAAAATATAACAGAAAACAATGCTGTAATGAGTTCATTACAGCACTGTTTTTAGGACTGTAATGAACTCATTACGATACTGAAATAGAGAGAATATGTTAAAGTATCCCTCAGAGTCAAAGTAACCCAAGTTTACGGTACCTATTATTTCAGTCTCTGCTGACAAATTCTTTCAGAATAATGAAAGCATTCAATAGGTGAGAAAATTCGACATACTATCATATATTTATTTCTTCTTTGTTTGTATCATTTTTCGGTATCAATGAGGAGATCATAACACTCTCAACTTCAGGTTTGAAGTTCTTTCAATATTAAATTTAGAAAATTCATAACAAACTTGTAGGCAACTCGTCAACTGTATTATTTCATATCCAATGATAATGAAGCAAATCATGGAAATTGAATGCAGTGTTCGCTACGTGCAGAAATCATCAGGCATTCATTATTGACTGCAGCGTACAAGGAAAAGGTCGAAATAAAAGTGCCAGTCGTGCCAGACAACATCACGTAGGAAGAAGAGCATCTCTAGCTCTGGGCAGCGGGAACGTTACAGATCGTTTTCGTTTGTCTAGGTGCAGATTTAAGATCACGATCGTGACTTCGAAACTTGTAGGAATACATTTACAACACGATAGGATATCTCGCCTTCTCCAACGGGTTTATCTCTGCGAAAAAAAGCTGAAAATTTTATGCAGGGGTTCATTATTTCCTCTATCGCACAGATAATCTCGAATTGTTGGAAAATATATTGCACGAGTACTATAAACTTGGGATTATTTGTTCCGAATTCTGAAACGAATTTTCTTAATTGTGAAGCTATTCGGTTATTGCGAGGGTGATTGTGATGAATAATTTTTCCTACAACTGCTATGAAAAGTTGCGTATTCTTCATAGCTTACTCAATTTCAAAACTATATGTATTGCTCATACTGTGGGAAATATTATTTCTCACGGCACTTTGCCCACACCTCGCTTGGTAGACCAATGAAATTGGGCTTTTGAGTCGTTTCTATGGAAACGCAATAAATTAGAACATACTGTCAACGAAGGCCATTTTGATTTGAATCAAGTCCATTACTTGAATTATTGAAATTTGTGCAGTTTTAGGAAAAGTATAGTGTACAACATGTGGAGAAAGTCCTTCTCTTGCTCGTGTTTTTGCGGCACTTGCCTTTCAGGCTCGTGCCACAAACTTCCACACTCGCAAGAAAAGCTGGACTCTTCCTACTTGTTGCACAAAATACTATTTTATTAGGTATCATCAACAAACATCAGTTTTCATTTTCACAATGGCACATTCGAGATTTTACTTCATTGTTTCTATTTCGGATCTAGTGAAATTATAACCTCTTCTTTATGATTTCAAGGCATTATGTTGAAATATCAGGTCTTTCATAATGACACATATTATGTGACATGAAGGCTTATCCAAAATTCAGTATCCAGATTCCAGAGGCGTATTCTTCAGGTCAAACTAAGACTTTTCTTTTTTCCAAAAACATGTATCCGCAATTGCTTGTTACCGAACTATAGAGCGTTAAAGTTTCAAATTTTTTTTTAGTTTTTTCTTCATAGATCTTCCAGTTTTTGAAATATTAAGATGAAATTTGAAATAAAGGTTAGTTAGGTTTCTTTTTTCTTGAGAAAACTTGTAATTCAGATCACAAACCAAAGACGTAGAGTTTTTTGTTTTCATTGTGATAATAGGTTCCTACCTTTTGTTAAACATTTCAACTAAATGTAGCAAAATTCCGAAAAAATTATTTCATCTTCGTCTTGATAACGATCGCAGATGCGTTAAAATTACAAAATTAAGGGTGAATATCGATAGTAACAGGTCAACGATTAGAAAAATAGAAGCCGGAGTTCCCCAAGGATCGGTGATAGGACCACTGCTGTTCAACTTATACATGGCAGACATACCGAAAATGAATAGATGCAAGATAGCCCAGTTTGCAGATGACACTGCCATATACTTTCACAGTAGAATGCGGGAAACAATAACTAGGCAGCTACATATAGACCAAGATACACTGATGGAATACTTCAAGAAATGGAGATTCAAAGTGAACACATCGAAATCAGTTGCAATCTACTTCGGAGGAACAACAGTAAAGAAAGAGAAAGCAGGAAACGTCAAAATAGAAAACCAGACGATAGAATGGAAAAAGGAAGCGAAATATCTGGGAGTAATACTAGATAAAAGAATGAATTTTGAAAAACAGATAGAAGAAAACAGAAAAAAGACAAGGCAATTGCACGGCAGACTGTACCCATTGCTCAACCCTAGAAGTAAACTTTCCTTACAAAACAAGCTGAAGATAATAAATATAGTGCTAATACCAAGCATTAAGTATGCAGGAGTTACCTGGTACAATACGAAGGACAATAATAATGATCAGTTGCAAAGTACGTAATCAGTAATAAGAACAGCGGTTGGCGCCTCATGGTATATAACTAACCAACAAATCAGAGAAGAACTGAAAATTGAAACTATTGAAGAAATATTCAATAAACAAAGAAAGAAGACAATAGAGACGCTGAAAGAGCACGAGAATAAGGAATTAAGAAAGATAATACAAATCAAAATAAGAAAGACAGATAAGAGGAAACACCTCTTTCAAAGAACTAAATAGAAGAAAAAAGTGACATGAAGTAGGGAGAAAAGCCTCCCGACCAGACAACAGCAGAAAATAGGAGAAATGAAATTAGAGGCAAAGGGAATGTAAATTCCGGACCTTAAACAAAAAGAAGATCTGAATTAAAATTACAGGAGATAAATTTATGAACAAAATAGAGAATTTATTTCATTTGACAGAATCCACTAGCGGCGTACCACAAAAAAGTTTATGGGGGGGAAAAAGGTCTCGAGCCCTGAAAAAATATCGCCCTGTTGCTTGTTAGGATCACTCAGAATACTGGATGATGTAAACGTTGAATCACCTTTTCAACAAATAACACATTCAGAAAATTTTTCCTGCAAAATTGCGATTGTTTCATTGCTTGTGTAGTACGTTGTTGAAAATCGTCGTTCACATCTATATCTTCCAATTCCGGCAATGATTCAATGAATAAAAAAACCATTAATTATAGCTCGGTAGCGCAATCCTAGCCCGTAACAGTTGCACCAGCCTCTTTCAAATAATTAATGTTCATTCATACCACCAGCACAAAAACCGCACCAAAAAGGGACACGTTGAGGATAGAGAGGCATTTCAACAATTATTTTTGGATTTTCCGAGCCCTAAATACAACAATTCTGCCTTCGAGGGGAAAATTGGGATAATTACTGAAGATGAAAATCCGGATCATTTCGATGCATCTAAATCAGCGAAGATACGACAGTGCTGGTGATCGACCGGCTTAAGTTATTATGTTAACTGAACTTTAGAAGCCTTAAGACCTAAAAGTATTTATGCAAAACACGGTGTTATGCCATTTTAATTCCCAAGATCGATGAGGAATAACAAACCTGGATTAGCAATATTTGCAGTTGATGTTCTTGGGGAGAGATTCATCAAATCAAGAAGCTTGATATTTTAACCAACTACTTGACTTGAAAATCAAGCTTTACCTAACCTAACCTAACCAACTACTTGAAATGAAAATCAAGCTCGTGACATTATATTACATACTTGGGTTGACTTGATTTGAAATAATATGTATTGTTTTACTGCCCTGGCTTTACTTCGCACAGCATATATTTCTGCAAGCTCGTGAGCGGTTAGACAAAATAATCATTCCAAAATCTCCTGTTCATTCCAGAAATAAAAAGATTCTTTATCAACACCAGCATCTTGAGCTCCTGTTTAAAAAAAATTTTCAAGTTAGGCGAAAAATCCATAAGATGCCTCCTGGATGAAAAATTATTATATCAAACAGGGCTTGGAGGTTGTTCAATATTTCAACTCTTTTTTTATATTTCGTTACTACTTGATTATCAAGTCAAGCCAGGAATCTCTATTCCTGAGCAACGCACACGGTTTGGATTCTTAAACAGCTCAAATTTTTCCACCAGATTTGCGATTGCCGGACGAAAAGGCGCTTCACGACGATCCAGAAGTGTTTCAGTTTAGCGAAATGTGACTGTTACATTCTCATTTTTGCAGTGAATATTAGCAATTTGAATGCCTTGCATCTTGTATTCCATTTTTAGTAATGGCATAATTTTCTCTCGGCAAATATCATGACAGCTTCAAAAAGTCCAAAAATGTTCAAAAATGACAGCTGCCCATATAGCCAGCTATTCAAAATTAAACCTTTTATCGGAAAATCTCAAAGTAGTCATTACTCAAATAAGTGATAAAATCACAAAACACATCAAAAAATGTAGGTGAACTTATTCTCATTGTTTTCTAATTTTTTCTCAATTTTCAAAATTATTTTAATATACCTACTGTAGATGAAATTATTAATTTCAAATTGCTTAATCTTTTGTTAATTTCGAGCTCATTGGTCCCTATACAGGATAAATCAAAAGTTTGTTGTTAAACTTTAATTTTGAAATATCCTGTGTCATAATTTCGTGGTAATTTTTTTTCAAATTACCAATTTTCATCCCATTCCCTTCAACATTTTGTTGTTGATTCATGGCTTCAAGGGCAATAGTTAACTTTGAGAGGCAAAAAAACAGTTTACCTACATAATAATTCAAAGAAAAGAAAATACATTTTTCGCTCATAGTGCCATAATGTCAGTGCGAAAGCTCAGTTTATAAATCTACCAATGAGAACACAACAAATGTTGTTCAGTAATAATGATAATCAATCAGTTCAAAATTTATTCATGCAAACTTATTGCATTCAAGTGAAAAATAAATCAATTCAACTGTAATGTAAATTATCCAAAGAAAATTTCTTTTCTTTTAATCATGATTAATATTTTTTTATTTAGTGCCTGCATACGTCGATTCATACTGTCGATTATGTTTCGAATAGAATCTTGAGGAAAAGTTCATTTCTTAAAGTAACCGGTGATGACAAATTCATTTCTCTCTTAAAAATGAACTAGTGCACTTAAAGCCATGAACCAAAAACAAATTGTTGAAAAGAAATGGATCTTGTTGAAAATTGATAATTTGAAAAAATGTTACCACTAAGTTATTCCACAGGATGTTTCAAAATTGACTTCAACAACAAATTTCTGATAAACCCTGTAAAGTGATTAATAAGCCAGCACTTGACAAAAAGTTGAATATGCAAGATGAAATTAATGATTTTGTCTACAGTTTACTGAAAAATTTCGAAATTTGAGCTGAAAATAGAAAAACTATGAGACTTCAAACTATACTAACTTGTAGCGTTTTTTTTTGCACCTGAGTGTGTATTTTTAACAAGTCTTCGCTCATTTGGATAATGAATTCATTACATATTTTATGTGAATACGTTATGATAATTAATAATTTGGTTGAAATCATTTATCAATTTCATTTCAAATCGTATTTTAATACCATAATGACACGTGACAGTTCTTCAGACCTCGCTGGCTACTTAATTCAGGCGCACCTGTCGAAAATACATAATTGAAATTAAAAGGAACCAGTCGAATAAAAACATGTCAACCGTAATGATCGGCCTAATCTGCTTATATTTTATTCGTCAAATTATCCAATTTCGAAACCAAGAACGCCCGCCTCTAAAACGGGTTTGAGTACCACAGTTTGACTGTAAATCGGTCGACGTCACGTTAATTCCCAAATTACTGTAATTCGGATTAGAGAATATTTTATAATTCAATCAATCTCGAAATAGTGGATTTTACATTCACGTTTGTCCGCACAATGATGTGGTTTATGTATTTGACGGGAAATAAATGGGTTTCGTTCGATTCATAATTTTGAGTTTGTCAAATTTAATAAATTCAATTTTCTCCTTTATAGGTTTACGCGTTCATGTACCGATATTTTTTTTTGTAGTTCGGGAAAACGGAGAACATTTTGCATGAATAGGTTTCGTTCGATTCATAATTTCGAATTTGTCAAATTGATTAATAGTAATTTACGTAACAAGTCCGGAAAATAGGGTTTTTTTGGACGAATAGACAAAATTCCAGGACGAGCGTAAGCGAGTCCTGGAAGTCTGTGAGTCCAAAAAAACCATTTTCGGGCGTGTTGCGTACAATATTTTTTTGGCAACCATGTAAAATAACACTATCGCTGCTGCTTTCCATATTTTATTGCGATTGCGATAAAAAACATGCAAATTTTTGACAACTAATTTCATATGAACTGTCAGCCGTTATCTCGGTTGCTATGGATTCTATGATTCTTTTCCGGCCTAGTCCGGGAAGTGAGTACTTTCCGGACTAGGCCGGGAAATGCTACTTTCTCAAAGAAAAAGCGTCCGGGAAGTGAGCACTTCCCGGACGGTTGCCGAAAAATTTAATTTTATCATCTATAGTGAACTATAAATTCGGCTTCGAAGGACCATGAACGAGTGTATGTGGTTGTTTGATTCGTATAAATTCGGCTTCGGAGGACCATGTACGAGTGTATGTTTGTTTGAATTACAAAATGATCTTCTGGCTTGAAGTACCATTAACGAATGTATGCTTGATTTATGGATGAAGGAAAATACCTATGATTTTTATTTGTTTAATATGTTAACACAAACACTGTATATGACTGTAATGTTATAATAGTAATAACTTGTGAATACCAAGTGATTGAATAATATGTATTGAATGATACTACGTTACTGATTGATGAATATTACTGGGTGAATACTAAATTATTGAAAGCACTCTCTGAAGGTGGGACCATGGTGGGAGGAAGTATCGAGAAGAATCACATTTGTTCTTCTTCTTCCTCTGTAAGCCTTAACATATAGGTTTACGCGTTCATATACCGAATTTTTTTTTGTAGTTCGGGAAAACAGGTAACATTTCGCATCAATGTGTGTAATTTGCGAATTCAAAATCGAAAAGTTCTTGAAGAATTCAATTTGATTCATTCATTAAGAATTCGTAGTCAAATTCCGTTCATTCCATAGTAAAGGGTGTTTGACCCCAATTTCCTCGAAAAAGGCCAAAATTTGTTTTATTCTCTAGACGGCGAAAAAATTGAGACGTCAGGCGTAAAGGCCTGAGTGAATTGCTTGCAAATGTCGTTCAATTTTCGGATCTAGACATCACGTAAAATCAAGTTGAAAAAGTTATTGCTCATAGTGTGAAATTGAATGGACTAGTTTAGTGATGTTGATAATACTATATTTGACACGATAGAATTAAAATATAGAGCAAAACTGATAAATCAGTGAAAAATTTTTGAAAATCCATCAATAAATGACTGAGAAATAGATTATTTAAATTTGCGTATTTTAGCGCGGAACGTCTTTGGTCTGTGACGTCACGGCACTTGCCTGACATCGCTACACCATAAATTACGTTTAAATACTTAGCCGCGCCAAGACTCTCGCGCTGTTTGTAATTGTACAGTGTAGTTTTAACTCGAGTATTGTTTTTATGTCACCATAATGGAAGGAGGCTTCGTGAAAGGACAAAGTGACAATTTGCCTAAAATAGATATATTCGCAGTGATGGAGTTTTTTTCTTCAAATCCATCTTATGTCAGTGCTGAAATAAAAGGAGTTGAACTTTTCAAGTGAGTATCTACTTTTGAGTTTGCTTCATCATGGTTCAACTTATAACGATGATTTATTTAAAAAACGTTTCATAAACAGTTTGTAGTTGAGTACTGGTTGTTGAAGTCTATCAATGGCAAAACATATTTATGTGAGGAGTGAAAAGTAAAAAGAGAAAAAAGTAATTTATATGTATGTATATAGTAAGTTATTTCAGCCATCGTGTAACGAACAAAACACGACACGAACGGCACAAGTGATTGTACACCAATGAATTCGTAAGCACTCTGCGAATACCAGTCGTCTAGTGTGTGACGTCACGCCACTTACACGTACTATGAAATTATTCTTCCAAGCGCAACTTCAAAGTCCCATAACTTTTTCATTTCTAGAGATATTTCAATGATTCTTCCACATTTTTGTTTCATTTTACTTAAATTTTTAGAATTAATCCTTAACAAAAAAATGAAAACTAGTCCATTCTAACGTTACCTGTAAATTTATTCATCCAACAGGTTGTACAGAGTGTTTCGCGTAGGTAAGCGGGTCACTAGATATTGTGGCTTATCCTTTGAGCGATATTGAAAAGTGACCCATCACAATAATAGTATTTTTACGGGCAATCCAAATATGTTACCGGAAAAACTACGAACCAAGAAATAGAAAGTTATAGAAGAAAAATCATTTTTTTGCAAATTTAACTGGTTTTCAAAATAAAGAAGCCAAAAGACCATTTCTCACCAATTGTCTATTCAGTTAACTTTTGGGTTTTCTAGAAAACAGAATTTTTTTTTTGTCTCTAGACTTATTTTGAAAATAAAAAAAATAAAATGAGAAAACCTTTTTGGAAAAATGGTTTTTCCTCAGTAACTTTCCATTCATTGGTTCGTTAGTTTTTTTGAATACATATTTAAATAGGCCGTGAAAAATACTATCATTGTGATGGGCCACTTTTCAATATTGCTCTAAGGATAAGCCACAGTGACCCGCTTACGTGAAACACCCTGTACATACATAGAATATGTATAGAGATTTAAGGTTTATGGATTTTTTTTCCTTCCATTTTCTATTTGGTCCATGAAATCAACCAAGGGTAGCCTGAATAGTTATCGATTTTCAAATTGTTCTGATGATACAAATATGGAGAAATGCAGACTATTATTATTCGTATTTTTATGTTCACTACATAAAAGAATCTCCATTCTTAGAATCTAGGATTGGAAGGGAACAAGAAGCCGAAAACCATTAAAAAATTCACGATTGTCGTAAACAGGATGTGTTTAACTACATTTCTTTCCTTTCAGTTATTAGATCTGAAGCGGTTTGGCTTTAAAAAGGGATTAATTTTTACGAGAAGTTTAGCGTTTTCCCTATTTTATGGGGGCAACCTTGGTGCAAGATTTCTTTCTTCTCATGTTTTACGACAACGAGTTTTTGATCCCCAAGTGAGAGATAATCTTTTTAGTGTAGGTTTTTCTTGACAAACAGTCGTCATTTCCAGAAAAAAAAAACTTTGATTTTCATACAACCAGGTTAATTTGTTTAAGATTCAAAATTAACTTTTTAAATAGGAGATATGTATTGCTGCGATGAACTCAATTCATTTTCGTAGTTGAAAATTATTGTAATTTTTTTTCGCAGTTCGGAATGGATGAGCAAAAACGTGAACTGTGTAAAGCTAGAAATGCATTTCAAATATCAAGGTTCGGCACACTGTCGTTTCAAAATTCTATTATTTCCGTTCGTACCTATATACAATAAATTTCGAAAGGAAGGACTTGAAATCTTGAAATTGATATTGAATGCCGCTTTTGATTTCATTATTGGGTAAAATCCGTTTAGGCCGTTCGAAATTTTGTTTTTTTGTTAATTTCTAAACTGCAAATTTGAAAGAACTATAAGACTTAGATAAAAAAATCCTCCAAAGATCTCTTATTTCGTAATTATAAAATATCAGAAAGAAGATCATAGATATCTTGATTCGTTCTCAAGTTATGAAAAATGGCAGTTTCAAATATTTCGCTCTATTTTGGTTTCTGTCCGAAATATTGAACTAATTCTAAAACGTTTTTATCAGTGAGTTTTATGGTTTATATAATACTCATAACAGATCATAGAAATTAATTATCGTTTTAGAGATATAGAGGAGAGATGGTATTTTTGAAATCGCACACCCTATATATTACTTGATTACAATAGACAAAAAAAATATCAAATCTCTGAATAAATTAAAACAAATGAAAAATATTTATATCAAAAGTTTCCCTTTTCAAGAATGAAGTTGAAGACCTCGATTTCTTTGAAACGGATGACATTTTTGAAAAACCAGAATGTTTTTTGACAAATCTGCGTCTGAAAAACTGTTGAAAAAGATAGAGTGTCATATTTCAAAAATATTTGTAAGTCATTTTCTAAAAACACTCTGTACCTAACTCGAGAACGAAGCGAAATATTTACGATCTGAATTCTGATATTAATTCGAAAAAAGATATCGAGGTTCCTTGAAATTTTTTTTCCTATCTCATAGTTTACGAGATGCTTTCGGTGAGCATTAGGGATTCACAGCTTGGCTTGATTTTCAAGCTACTTGGCTTGAACTTGACTTCATTTCAAGTCAAGCTCAAGTCAAGTAGTAGTTTTTCAATCTCAAGTCAAGTATTCATTTATCGAGTACTTGAATCATATCATGATACTTGATTTTCCAATAAAAAAATGATGAAATGAGAGGGAACCTTGCAAAAAACACTTTTATTTATTAAACTTATTGTATAAATGAACCGAAAATATCAACCTTTTTGAAATAGAAACATAAATTAAATCACTATAAACCATAACAAAATAGAAAATAATAACAAAAATTAAGTTTTTTAATATTGAGAAACCTCCAGGCTTTGTTTGATTTACAAATTTTCCATCCAGGATCTAAGACACATGAGGCATCTTATAGATTTGTCGCCTAACCTATTGCGGGTTTTTGAAACTCTAAGAGCATTTCTGAAAATTGTCTTTCAACAGGAGCTGAAGATGCTGGCGTTGATAAGAAATCCTTGGTCATTTTGGCCAAGTTTGGAAAAATATTTCTGAAACTATCAAAACTTACCAATAGATTTCATAGAAATATGAGAAAACTACTAATAAAGTCACACTGGCGAATGCTTCAGTCTCTCGGTGCTCGAGGAATCCCCTTATTTAGTCTGAACGCGCACGAGATTGCAGAAATATATGCCATGCGATGAGTGCATATATATAGCTCAAGTAATATCATGTAGCTTGATATCAAGTCAAGCAATGAATATCTAAAATCAAGTCAAGTCAAGCTCAAGTATGTAATTTTTCACGAACTTGATTTTCAAGTCAAGTACCTAGTTGGTTGTAATGTCAAGCTACTTGGCTTGATGAATTCCTAATTGGAACACTCTGTTTATAAACAATAAAACTTTCAAGTTTTGCAATTGGCGAATGAATGAACGAATGCTCAGAAGCTCCTGACTTTACGACGGGGATTTCCTAATTTTTCTGGATTTTTTTTATTACGGAATTCAATCGATTGGGCTCCTACACTGAGAGAAAGCCATATTTTTTCATTAGTAAAGCACTTATTTGTAGGTTATTTATTCACAACTATTACAGCAGATTTATATTTAATATATTCATTAATAGTTAAATTATGCATTCAAAAAAGTTTATTAATAGAGAATAAAATATTTGTTTACAAGGTATTTGATAATATTTAATAAATTTCGGTGATAAATAATTTATATGAACTTACGTTATCTCTACAAATAACATAGATTAATTGTCAACAAATTCTCAAATGATAGTTAACGAACATTAAGCTATTTATGAATGAACTCTTACAAGACTTCAATAATTTTTTCACTCCGAATATAGGATTTATTAATAATTAACAAACTAACATAATTCTAGCTAGTGGAAAAGTTTAAGGACACATCCCTCAAAGAGATGCGCATCTCCTTGAAGGATCTGTCCTTGAACTTTTCCTTTGATTTGAATTTCCTTTTTAAACATAAAATCTGTGTTACTATGGGCTAATTGAACGCCGCTTAATACATCTGTACTGAGTTTTGGGTTTAGATCGTTTGTACCTGCTTGGTTATTATAGTGATGTTGGCAGAACAAAGGTTAGAGTGAACAGATGCCATCAAGATGACTAGGGTTCAAACCCGAATACCCTCAATATGAACTCTAAAAAATACCTAGTTTGGCAAACGGTTCTGCTCAGACCCTAACAATCGGATATTAGAAACAACAAAAATAATTATCTAAGAAATACGTTAACCATTACTAGAAAGAAAGAAAGAAAGAAAAAAAGAATTACTGAATTGAAATATTATTTTTTTCTTAGCATGGATACATATTACATATGAATTAGGTTTATCAATTATTACTCAATGATATATTAACCTCAATTATATTTATTTCCTTTAAATGGATATTTCTTCAGCATTATTAATATAAGTTATGTGTAATAATAAATGATGATTATTGGTGGGATTTCGAATAAATTATTTATTTCCATGAAACTAATATTTGTTTGTCCATATATCCAATAAATGATTTATTAACTATAATGCATTTTCGATATTATCAAATAAACACTTCTGTCAGTGTACCCAAATGTTATTTTGCAATATTTTTAAAGTACTGAATGAACATTCAGAATCGAAAAAAAACAGTCCATACCTAAAATACAAAAATAATAGCTCTGTTTACACCGCATAAACCCTGGCACGTTCAAGAATTATAGTCAATTATTAAAAACAGTGATTCGGCCGATGAGGATGACCAAGAAGGAGCGGGAATAAGGCCTCAGATAGATCCGAGACCACCCGACGTGCGTTGGCTGTTGGCTCAACGGTCGGTAATGTGTATCTAATTGAAATGACTCTTCGTCCTACAAAAAGCCAAAGGCTAAACTTAACTTAGGTTTACTGAGTCGTAGTTTATCGTGAGGAAGCTAGAGAATAAAGAAACTGAGCTTTTTTAGAGGAAACTAATAAGGTAGCTTTTTATGATTCCGTTATGATTTGAACGTCACATCAATAATAGAATTTCTTAATGAATCTGAGCATTGAACGGTGACAAAATAGTTATTTATAATACAAGTGCAGAAGGCATTGATATTCTTCCACGAGTTCAAAATTCAAAAACGAGCCACGAAGTGGCGAGTTTTGGAATGAACGAGTGGTAGAATGACTTCTGTACGAGTATTATACATTATTTTCTCTAATTCATTGCATTTTCATTGAAATTAATGAAATATTTCCATAAATATATTTTAGTGATTTTTGCATTGAAAAATGTTGGTTGGCAGAACTGATTTCTTTAAGGCAAATTGATGAATTGACAGATAAAGCCGTGGCGGAAAGTTCGGAGTACCAACATAGAATAATAAAATATAACCATGAAAACTGTGCGTTTCTGATATATTCTCGCACGATTTTGTTCTACAAGATGTGGAAGAATGAACGGAATAACCACAGAATTAGAGAAATAATATTTCAATATCGATTACATTTAATATACAGTTATATAGTACGTTAGAAAAATAGCGGATATATTGAATAAAAAAGCTATAGAAATCATGAATGGTTTGTTATTTTCACTTATCTCATAAAATAATTCAACTCTATATTGAGTTGAGAATATTCTTCTTTTCTCCTTTTAATGAGCCAAAGATCTTCTTCTTAAGACGATGTGATTCACTCCTTCCACTGTTTACTCCTACCCAAGTTTGGTTTGAACCATTACCGATAAATCAAGGAGAAATTCAATTTGAAGAGTGTTTTTTTTAGAGCTATAGAACTTTAAATTGCAATAAAACAACGATGGATTATTCGATTGACATGAATTTTATTTATCCGCAAGATAATCTTGTGGCATAACATTTTAAATATGATTTCTGGCATATGACCGCCACGGCTGGCACCGAAGGTAGTCCAATCTGGACGTCCAATTTTCGATGACTTTTTCCAATATTTGTGACCGTAGCGCTTCATCGCTAAACAAAATAAAATGGACGTAGTGCGCGATACGTATTCCGCACAGAAACATTATTTTCGAAATAAAATTGCACTATTTACAAGCGTTGTTCAGGCGTGAGTCTATTCAGGATGAATTGCCAAACCAAACTGAGAATAAATCACTTGACAGCTGTTAAATCGGTTGCCATCTTGAACAGTAATGCCAACTTAAAGTTATATCCCCCAAAAAAAAGCACCCGTTACCTATTCCTTTATGGTTTTGTTTTCCAAAAACTGACATTTACGTTTGCAAACCAAATTTTACGAAACATTATAAGATATCTACACACATCTTTTTGTACTTTTATTCAAGTTTCTACTTCATTGTCGATCACCCCAGGGGACTTTCAAAATGCATATATTCTCTGCACTTGTAAAGTAAACTTGAAGTAAGTAATATCCAATTATTGTTATTTTTTTTCAAGAACCGACAGTTCCGTTTGCAAAGTAAACTTTATGAAAGATTCTACGATATTTTACAAATTGTTTTTGTACTCCCACTGAAGTTTCTATCATTGTCGATAACCCAAGGAGAAATTCGAAATTCCATTCCATTTGCAAAACAAATTCTACGAAACATTCTACGATATTTTTAAACATTGTTTTTGTACTGCGTCCTACTCAAGTTTCGACCATTGTGGACAACCTAAGGAGAAATTCAAAATGCATACATTCTTTGCACTTGTAAAGTTATAACTTGAAGTAGCTAATAATAATAATTGTAATTGTTTCCCAATAATTTTTGTTTGCAAACCAAATCTTACGATATTTTCTACAAGATTTTTACACATTATTAAAAAGAACTGATAAAATGTAGCATTTTGACATACCTCAAGGCAGATGAAGCATAAACCTTTCAAGAAAACAGAGCACAGTTTTGTCAACTAAACGACAAAAAAGTTCAATAATAGTTCAAAAGAGCATTTCAAATGGTTATTTCCTAATACTTTCTTTATTGTTTCTATTTCTTCATTTTGGCACCGTCTCTCTCATCCGAACTCACAAGCTTCAATTTGCTAGAAGAATAATATATGTATGTTTATAAAAAATTTGAATGGATCCTATCGATTCCTAATACCAATCAAAGAGTCAAAACAATGTCTTATAGGAGTTTTTCATTCAATAGGCGTGGCTCCTCCTATAAAGGCCTTTTAATTTAATGATATACCTTTTATAAAAGCCATTAACACTTCTAATCGAGCCTGAAATCTCGTTCCGAATCTATGCTAGGTATAATCCCCGATATTTCATTACATGATCACGCTGCGCTCGAAAAGATAAGACACGGGCTAATCTGACATTGGTTAACAATGGTTTTACCAGTCATCCCGTGGATTCACCAAGGGCTGAGTCAATTTTTTATGGAATGTTCAGCTGCTCTGAGATTGTATCGGAAGAATTGAAATAAAATCGACTGGCCTAATGAAGAGTTTATACATCATACAAAATCTAAACCAAGATAACTTTTGAAATAAATCAAGTTCTGCCAAAAGGTGTGGAACAATGATTTCTCGTTTTTTTTGCTACTAAAAAGACAGCACTCCACAGTACGTCTTTTTCGGTTTTGTATTCTTGTGCCATCTCCATTTAATGAAGGTTGGACCCAATCTCAGGAAATCTCTTACGATCCTTCGCAATCCGAATTTTGAATAGCACTATTATTTCCCGAGAACTACTAATTTACGTATAACGAACGCTAAATTTAAATTTGACTATTATAGAATGTATAGAAGTATTGAGATCTTGTTTATTTCACGTTTTCGTTGAGGAATATTCGAAGGACCCTCAACCACTTACTACACGATTCTAAAATCCATACCGAATTTCATCAACATCGAACAAGTATAGAACGCGAGATATAGAAATACCGAGAATTTATACATCCTTTTCAGTTGTAGTTCAGAATATAAAACTTCAATTTCAGAGAAGGAAACATGTATTTCAGAATAGGAAAGTATAATTAAGAAAAGAAAGATGGATTTGAGAATAGTTAGGTGATTAAATTTCAGAAAAACGAAATTAAAATTCAGATTAAGAAGTCGGAATTGAAATTCAAATGAAGCAAATTACATTTCAGAAAAAGGAAATTTTTTTTCAGATTAAGTAATATGTAATTCGCAACAGTACCGAATGTGAGGTACCAAAACAAAAAACAACACATGTATTACATAGATATGGCTATTCCTTTTTATAATTTCTGAAGTATATGTAACCAATTCTGGATTACAATTTCGTATTTCTGAATTCCAAATTAGCTAATGCCAATTCCAGTTTATATTTTCTAATATCAGTTTTTGTTCTGAATTACATATTCGTATTCTGAAATACAAATAATTTTTTCTGAAAATGAAGTTTCTTTTCTGAATTTAAAATTCCCTATCCTGAATTACAATTTCCATTTTCTGAAATTCAATTTGCTTTTCTCAATTACATTTTACGCTTTCTGAATTACAATTGGAAAAAGTGTTGTTTTTGCATACTCAACGCTTACCCTTTATCTGGAGAAGCTGAATTTCAATAGGGCCAACTACGGTCTAAAGTGAATACCCATACCGAATATATAAAAAATTGGATGAGAATTGTAAGATATATAGGTTGTTATAAGAATGTGGGGACACACAGGCTGACAGAAAACGAAAGTAGTTCAGAATTATCTGAAATTAATTTTACCTGTGGAAATGTTGAAATCGGAACCAAAATTGTATTATTCCCAAAAAATGATCGAAATGCTAACACCAGCTTCGGTAGGCACGATCCAGGTACTCGGTCAGTCAGAAACATTGAAGAACTCGTTCATTAATATAAAGGGTTTTCCAATAAGAGGTTTCATTTAAAAAAATGAGTATATTTTAAGGTTTTTTTCAAGAATTTAAGAGAAATCAATGGATGATTATTTAATTGAAACAAGAAAATATGCCATTAACGATGGAAAACTACATCAGTCACACCATATCCTTCTCATGAAATTTTCAATGACCAATTCGTACATTTGCCACTGTATGTTCTCCAGTTCCTTCTTTAAGATTTTAATCGATTGTGGAGCATTAGCGTAGATCTTATCTTTCACTTGGCATTAAAGAAAACGGTCTTAAGGTGTTAAATCACACAAGCGTGTGACCTAAAGCTATTCTTACACTTTTACCTATTTCCCGAAAATTATTATTTTATTTCCTCGAAAGGCGACGAAAGAGAATGACTGGAATACTATTAAAAAATTAAAGAACTTCAGATACTAAAAAATGTTTTATATCAACGAATTACCAACGATAAGAAAGATCCAACCATATCGAATTCAACGTAACGTTGAATTATTTTTTCAATTGTAATAAGTAATTGAATGATCCGTGAAAAAAAAAAGAACAAATTCAATTTACAACTTGAAATAACCGAAAACCCCGTATTTCTTTTAGTTCACGCATATTTAAAGAATTACTCTCATCTCAAATAATATCTATCCAAATTAGTTCTGGGTTCACCAAATTACGCGCCGCGCATGAGGATTAAATACAAAAATTATAACTTGGATAATAATGATAAATGATTCTTTCGGGGATTTGCTTCTGTGAAGTTATTCATTCATGTTGGAAAACCGATCTTTTTGTATTCTTCGTTATTTATTTTAATTATATTGCTTTATGATTTTGAATTAATGAAACCTTCTTAAGAAATTTTAAAAATCATTTTGAAATATTATAAAAAAAATGTTCTTAACTCAAGAAAATGTTCCATGAACTTTCATTAACTAAAAGAATCTAATAGTTGGAAATTTCGAGAAAAGCACTGACCTAACCTAATGAGATGTGCTCGACCATGACGTTATAGTTGTCGGTTAGTTTATCTGAGTGAGGGGTTTTGTTGATTTGGTCCTCCCGAAATTTGACGTGAACATTCAAGTGATTAATCTACGAACTAGTCGGGTATAGGCTTTAACGAAAAAACTTTTGATGACTAACATTCTTACATGTAATTTTTGTACAAATAAATAGTAAAATAGAAAATATGAGGTAATTTTTCTCGATATTTTATTTGGATTTTTTATGGTTTTGGCGACGCGATCAATACACATTTGGCATGGAGCTGCAAATTGTTATTCTATATATCAAGCAAAATCTTAACCCAATCGGATCTGATGTAGATAACGGAAATGCTAGATATCCGTCTTCCAATTTCCTTCGTGAATATAAGCTAATTTTTTTTCGATTTTCTTCATAAATTTTCTCTGATCCTGGTGAAGCCATGAACATGAAGTATTGCATGAATTTGGAAATTGTTATTTCACTTCACCAAAACTTCAAACGGCAACTTGTCCATTCTAGTCAAGAATTCGTCATTCGGTGTCCGAATTTACCCAGAAAATTTCAAGTATCAAGGTCCTTCCTTTCAGTAGTGATTGTGTTTAGGTAATATCGGACGGACATAATTGAATTTTACAATATACACGCTACAATAATGCATTGAAATCACTAACAGAATCACTTAAAAAATGATGAACATTTTGCAGTCATGGCTTGCAAAACTAGAGCACTTTTTGGGTAGTCGTGAAGCACCTTCTCGACCGGCAATATTGAAGCTGGTGGAAAAAATTTCAAACACAACTAAGTCGGAAATGACTTATCTGATTTACTATTCGAATCATCGTGGGTTAGTCATTCCTAATGATTCGACAATTCAAAAATGTGATCAGCTAATTAAACCATTTTGGGCGGCCATGTCAATCATGACATTACATTGCAGATTGTTATTCTCAGAATATCAATCCTACCCTTTGACTGATTTCAACCTAGTAATAAAGGATAGGAAATGATCCGAAATATTTATGTTTTTCCCATGACATTGACATTGAAACCATATGGGTCACATAAAAAAATTTATTATACATGTGTAGACATGCGTCCAATAAAAGTTAACGATTGTCATCAAAAACTATTCTAGGACATAAACAAATAAAAATTTCAAGGTTTGTGTTATCCTTTTGATGGTGTTCTTGAGAAGAATGCTTAATCCAGTAAAGCATTAGCATCATATTATCCAAAGTCTCATTTTAATGGTACCTCCTATCAGCTAGTGAACTTAAATTCGTTTCAAGAATGAACATTGATTTTGATAAAATAATTTGAAAATGATGAAGCGTGTATCTTTCCATAATCAAAGGAAATATCTCCATATATTTTTGGATTGGGATTATTTTGCATCGAAAAAAAAATTATAAACTGAAGTGTTAATTCAAAAGTGTTTCTATGAGAAAAATCGCAAAATTAGATTGTTCTAAAGTAATTATTTTCAATTACATTTAATCTCATTCCCTGCAAATTTTGCACTTTGTTTTGTATGAATCGTAGTGGATTATAAAATTGAAAAAATTATTAAAATTTCTGATAGCTCATTAATGGGATTTCCACCAAATAAAGCCCAAGTCAAGTCCTAACAAGTGCGGAAAGTGGTACTTTCTAGAACGAAAGACACTTTTCGCAAAAGTTAGGAACAATATTTTTCTACAAAATAAATTGAAACTCAAATGTTCATGAATACTATCTTAATTGAAAAGAGAAGAGAACCAACTAACAGTAGAGATATGAATTGCTATAAAGAAGCTATTATCATTTATCAGTAATAATCAGTTGTTAGCAGGTGGGTCACTCTTGAATTCTGTTATTTCTTCTTCATTAAAAATTTGGGCCTTTTTTGGGCGAAAGTCAATATTCTGTTTTTTATGATAATTTATGAAATATTCAAATATCCAAATCTTTTTTTATTTCACAAACACTTTTCATTATAGAGTATCGGGGCCATACCGTGAGCTGAAAACACTTCTTACCTTTTCAGTAGAACACCAATGAATGAAATGAGAATATTACTTCTCATATAACGGGTGTTTTTTTTCGAGGTATATAACTTTAAGTTGGCATTACTGTTCAAGATGGCGATCGATTTAACAGCTGTTGAGTGATTTATTTTCAGTTTGGTTTGGCAATTCATCATGAATAGAATAGAATTTTATTTCGAAAATAATGGTTCTGTGCGGAATACGTATCGCGCACTACGTCCATTAGCGATAAAGCGCACTTCTGGTTGAATAGCTATTCAACCAGAAGTCAACAAACAAAACTGCCGCATTTGGAGTGAAGCTAATCCTCAAGTGTATGTCGAAACACCGTTACATCCAGAAAAACTGACTGTTTGGTGCGCTTTATGGGCTGGTGGAATCATTGGTCCGTACCTACTTCTTCAAAAACGATTATGGCCAGAACGTTACAGTCAATGGTGATCGGTATAGAGACATGATTACTAACTTTTTCATTCCTGAATTGAACAACCATGATGTCCAGGAGCTGTGGTTCCAACAAGACGGCGCAACATGTCACACAGCTCGTGCCACAATCGATTTATTGAAAGACACGTTTGGTGACCGCCTAATTTCACGTTTTGGACCTGTGAATTGGCCTCCAAGATCTTGTGATTTAACACTGCTAGACTACTTTCTGTGGGGCTATGTAAAGTCATTGGTCTATGCGGATAAGCCACAAACCCTTGACCATTTGGAAGACAACATTCGCCGTGTTATTGCCGATATACGGCCACAAATGTTGAAAAAAGTCATCGAAAATTGGACGTCCAGATTGGTCTACATCCGAGCCAGCCGTGGCGGTCATATTCCAGAAATCATATTTAAAATGTAATGCCACAAGATTATCTTGCGGATAAATAAAATTCATGTCAATCGAATAATCCATCGTTGTTTTATTGCAATTTAAAGTTCTATAGCTCTAAAAAACACCCTTTATTTTTGTTTCAACTTCGATGGAAGCAAATGAATACCGACTTCATTTAGCTGATTTAATATTTCAGAGGGCAGTTCATCATCAGATGTATCCCTGTCAATACTGTATTGTTGTAGGGAAATACGATTATAAAATATGTATTTTTTAGTACAAATTCAAAACTTTGTTTTTAAAACTAACGCTTGCTATTGACTGTCTTTCATCACAAGACAACATAACTTAACAACACAAACTTAGCAACCTTGATATTACAACAAATACACTGACATACAGATCAAATTTGATTTGATTAATTATTCACACATGAAGACAGACGTATTTCTGCATAACGTTACCATAGTTATCCCATGATGAATTGGACGTTCGGTGCACACATACATAACAGAAGAATTTAATTTACTATTTAATATTTGCGTGCGGGAAAGTGACTCTTTGGGACTCAAAATGAGTTATAAAAAAAATTAGATAGCTTCAAATATTTGATTGTAGATCAAGTTCAAATGAAAAATTTCGAAAGAATTTTTTTTTCATTATAAGTAAGTTATTTTCGAACGAAATTCATAATGACATTATGAATTGAAAAATGTTCTAAGCGAGGTTCTAAGTTAATCTAAATTTATCATCGTATGACATGACATGTGGTATAACTTTCAATTTCCACCATGTACCTTATGTCACCGGCTACCACAGATTTACCTAATCTTCAAAAGCAACAAACTGCAACAGATTGTCCACTAGAAAAGAGAAATCTGTTGTCCGATCGATGACAGGTAATGATTATTAAGACATCCACACAAAGCAAACAATTCGTATCGCGCACAATTTAACCTCAAAATCTTCACCGTGGTAGGAAGACGGAACCACAGTTTCCTGTTTTTACAGGACACGAAACGAAATTCTAATTGCTTCAATTTACCTGCCCCTAAATTTTTCATCCACCACCGTAATTTGTCTCCGGCGTTTCCCTTACCTGATTGAAGACCTCACCCATAAGCTACCTATATTAAATTTTTAGAGAGGCACTTCAGCGACCTCGAAATTGCCAACATATGTCACAATTCCGTCTCGGTATACTTCAAAGAGGAGCCGTTATCGCAAAAAAACTTCGTAATTTTTATCTGACATATAAAAGGGTTGCTGCCAGGGTGGCGATAGTATCCATTTAATCTACCACACAGCGTGAGGTTCGTGGCATACCCTCTGTCTTGCAGATGTTGCCGTAGCATCTTGTTGAATGAAAGAGTTTTCCGTGCAGGGGTGGGTTTAGGCTGAACGTCAAATTTCACAGGGTTTTATCCAGAAATGTTTTCCTTATTTTCAACTTGTATCGTGTATACGATGTTTTAGTTTATACAGAAAGTGAAGAGTTGAACTCTTGGATTTTAGATGCTATGACTTTTAAATTTTGCATTGCTTATAATATCAGTTGAATCTAAGGCGCAACTCGTCTTAGAGAAGCCATGTATCAAAATGTGTTACGAGACTAAAGTGTTCCATGAAAGAAACAAAAAATGCTCGGATTCAATTAAAATAACAATATTTAAAATTGAAAGTTGTTACTTATACTCGATCAGAGATACATTTTTCTAGTTTTTATTTCGGGAAGATTGCCTCTATCTAACGAAAATATACTGGTATTAAAATTTCTCAGGATCATCATTATGGTTTTTTCCTATTTCCTATTATTCCTATGCACAACATGTTTTAGAAGATTTAAAAAATATAATTGAATGAAATCAGTTATCTATTGCAGTGAAGAAGTTTTTGGGAATTATTCAATACCTGAGGACTAAAATGTGGCTTAAATAATAAAAAAATAATTGAATTATGTTATTCAGTAACATATCAATCATTCAATAGATCACATCCACTCGTTTAAGAATATATGATTTTTTCTCTTTATTAATTTTGCAGACACATATCAATCGGCAAAGTACCTATCACTTTTCCTGCCTTGGCAGCGAAATGATTATTCTCAATGGGAATAAAATATTCGACATTTTTTGACGGTCAATATTTTTTGCCACCTCTCTTATTTTTGGGGATTCTTCTCATTTCCATTCTCTTTTAGATATGCCAAGTCTTAAGAAAGTATACGAAATCACTTTCATTATTAAGCGATATCTTATATTTGTTACATAACTTTCTACTGGAACCCAAATTTCAGATCCCATATTTTCTTCAAAAGGTTGTCCTTAGTTTCCATTTTGAATTAAATTTTCAAAAGTTCAAATATCCTTTGGCAAAAAACACAGAATTAATATCGAGACTGCATTACAGAGTTCTCATTGTGTTTCACATACGTCATATAAATGTCCTGTCTCTGTGAAACCTCTCAGTGGATCAAAGTTTGTGCGATTTGTAGAATTTGAAGAACTGATTGTGTTCTGGGTGTGCTTTCACACTTTATCCTGTTCTGTTACAATCTTAGACAAAGTGTCAATTTTTAAGCCCACAGCAAAATTTTTGAACCAAACTTTCGAATCAGAATAATTTTATTGAAGTTGTCTAAAAAACAAATTTAAAAATTTAAGTAAAATTGATAATTTTATTATTATTTATTTTCGGTTTTATTAATTTTCAGCACTGTATACAGACGAAAAATTTTGTCAATTTTAAAACGTGTTTTTTAATTTCTGTTCTCACTTCCAATTAAATTGTATCTATTAAATTAACACAATATAATACTTAAATTATCAGAATCCAATTCTATTTGTAGTAAATACATACATAGAAATTATAAAACTTGTTTTAATCATGATCAACAACCAAATAGTAACGGCTGAAACTGTTTGATATTAGAAAAAATGTTGCCAATATATTAATCTAATTTTCAGATGGTAATAGAAATTGTCTATAAGAATAAAATTCTCACAATTTAATTGACATGAAATAAAGATTATATTAAATCGTCTTATATTTCGGAAAGTAGGTAACAGCTTATGAAGCAAAGCATAATCTTTATATAAATAGGATAGTTTGCCCAGATTCAGATTTATAAGTGAATTATGAAACACCGTAGAATTTCATTTATGAAATCAAGAGCTTTTTTTATGTCAATTCATTTGTTTCAATCAGAAATTGATTATGAAATTTTCTTACAAAAAAATCTAATCGATTACAGGAATTCACACTCAATTTTCCATATGGCATATGCAATCTACATATCTCGGGAAAGTGGAGATCAAAAGTTAATTATGAAAAAATAGAAGAAAATCATTTGCCTTATGAACATTACGAGAATAACTGAATTCATGAAACCTTGAATTTATAAGGAATAGACTGATACGGTTCTGAAGAAACCCCCAAGTGCCCTAATAAGAATGCAAAAACATATGATAGTGCACCATAGGACCGGTTCCATACCCAAGAAAGCTCAGAGCGCTTTATTTCAGATGGCTTGCTTGTTTTTATTAGATTCAAGTGTCCCGCTGATCTTAATATCTCTGTCTCGACATGACTTCGAATTCCAATTTAATAACCCTTATTCTAGTTTTATTTTCTTCAATTCACGTTGAGATATTCACATTGTATCTTGTAATATTGGAGTGGAATGGAATGCTATTGTGAATATTTGTTTCGAATGAACAATAGAGAAGACAGTGTTCGCAAATGATGAAATAATAATTGTGATAATAATGAAGGTCCTTTTAATTTTTGTCGAATATTATGAACGAATAAGGTATGGGATTTTCCAATAGAAATGATACATTTTGAAATGGTTATAATGACAATACTGTATATTATTTTCTTACATTTTTTATGTCACTTGTGTTCAGTAGGTTATGCCATTTGATCTTGCAAAGATACCAGCTTAAACAACGTTTAGAAATTGTTAAATTTGTAGAGGGGCGTCCGTTATTGCAAAAGTTGTTATAAAATTGAAAACATCGAAAATTTCAGAGACACGTTGGCATTTACTCATTGCTATTTTGTCATTGTACAGGATGGGCAAATTTCGATGTTTTAGAACTACAACTTTAAAACCAGAGGAGATAGACAAAATCTGATACCCCATTCTCGGTCTCTTTTTCTGAGAAACTAAAAAGGGTAGTATTCATTTTTGGCCACCATCTTTTGTTGTCGAGTTATAAGCGAAAATTGGAAAAATGGCGATATCGAAAAACATTAATATCTCCGCTAATACTGATGATAGAGCTCTGAAATTAAAACATTATACTGGCACTTTTTTACGTAGAATCCAGTGGCGTGCTCGTCTTTTCGAAAGGGTTTTTAATTACGAAGCTATGACCCAAAGTTATGTTTTTCAAATAGGAACACTAGACTTATGTGCCATTTTTTGAAAGCTTAATTTTTCCTGATTTCAAAAATATATAATATCGTATGGTTTGTATTGAAATAACTAACAGAAAATGGTCAAAAACCTTTTTTTACCTAAGAGTCTCAATATTTCTATGGTTTCAACTGTTGATGAGCACAGGAAAATTGAGCTTTCTAGAACAAGAGCAGTGTCATTTAATCAATCTGATTATTTCTATAATTTTTACTAATTTCTACAAAATTCGAAGCTAGATATATTTCATAAAAATAGTTTGGAAAATATAAATCAACTCGGAGAAAATTTCCTTGGTTGATTGAACATAGTTTCAAATATTCATCTATTGAATTCGGTGCGAAATATCAAGAAGATGTGTCAACTGTGCTTTGTGCAATTGTTGTCATTATTAGGTTAAATATTATTTCTCGTTTGTTCCCTTCTTAATTAAATTGTCGAGTTCAATCATATATGCATCGTTTCATATGCTATGTAAAATGTATTGGTACTTGTGCTTATTGATTCTGGAGACCAACGAAAATACTCTTCTGATACACCCATCTCATTACAACTCTTTCGATTGAAACATTCGATCTTGTGGATCTTTTCATTATTTCCAAATCAATTTTAAATGAAAAATTTATAAAACATATCTAGATTCGAATTTTGTAGAAATTAGTGAAAAGCATAGAAATAATCAGATTGACGAAAGGACACTGCTCTTGTTATAGAAAGCACAATTTTTCTGTGCTCATCAACAGTTGAAACCATAGAAATATTGGGACTCTTAGGTAAAAAAACTACAACTTTTACACCAGAAGAGACAAACAATTTGAAATTTGCGTTGTTTTTGATTTTTAATGTTTAGGATCATGTTCTTCAGTTCTCATATATTCATTGTCACTTCTCTCAGCATTCATATTTTTCAGCTGGCACTCATGCCGTAACAGGAAATCTTGTTCAATTATCTGAATAATCACAAACTAACAATCCTTGTCCCTCAACCCATTGTAGTACCAAAAACGATCCAAAAGATAGACCGTGGTCTTTATCAAAATTTCTGTAATGAAGGCTGAAAGGCTTGAAAATAAGTTCCGTATGGCACCAGAAAAATTCCATTTTCTTCTCCGAAAGGATCACTTATCAGATCAAAAGTTACAAGCATTTGTCCACCCAAACACTTTGCTTTAATGCATTAGGGGACACTTTGATCTTATCTGGTAAGCTGGGTTGGATTAAGCCCATTCCAAACGCAACAACTGGTTATGAGGATTCGATTTCTGCCGTTACTTGAGGAGATATGTATTTATAGTAGGCATCATAGTTTTAGTCGAAAAAAAAAATTCTTGGTTATAAGAGGTATATTATTATAATAAGAAAATGGAAAATTGTCGTAATTCAATATTTTTATCTGCAACTAAAGGTATCCATGCATTACTGAATATAATGAGGATTTATTCAAAGTCAGTGAAATTCAATTTTATTTTTTTTTGTCTATAATACTCTAAAAATAAATATATAATAATAATAATATAATAATATTTATTTCTCTAATTCTGTGGTTATTCCGTTCATTCTTCCACATCTTGTAGAACAAAATCGTGCGAGAATATATCAGAAACGCACAGTTTTCATGGTTATATTTTATTATTCTATGTTGGTACTCCGAACTTTCCGCCACGGCTTTATCTGTCAATTCATCAGTTTGCCTTAAAGAAATCAGTTCTGCCAACCAACATTTTTCAATGCAAAAATCACTAGAATATATTTATGGAAGTATTTCATTAATTTCAATGAAAATGCAATGAATTAGAGAAAATAATGTATAATACTCGTAGAGAAAGCTCATTCTACCACTCGTTCATTCCAAAACTCGCCACTTCGTGGCTCGTTTTTGAATTTTGAACTCGTGGAAGAATATCAATGCCTTCTGCACTTGTATTATAAATAACTATTCTGATCACCAAGCAGAAGATCATTGTATTATTTATATCGATGATCATAGGGGAACAGCTGCTTTGGTGTCGAGGTTTTTTTGAGCTGATTCTATATCAATTTAATTTCCTGAATTCAAATAACGTATTTATTTTTACTCAGTACCTCAAATTTTTAAGATATACGATTTAAGAGAAATATAAGTTACATTAGTTCAACTCAAATCCGTAAGTGTAAACAAAAGTAGATACAAAATTTTTATTTTACTTATACAATATTATGTCATACTTCAAAACAAAAAAAACATTGAAGAAATCCAATAGTCACTCAACACATAGAAAGCTTCTTTTCCGCGACAGTCTTGAATGTTTTTTAAACAGTCCCTTTTTTAACTCCAGCAGTAATCTGCCATCATGAGCATATCCCATCTTCCTTTATAGTGGTCCTCCATAAGTTTAATATCTTGGTGGAATCTTTAACCTTGTTCCTCACTCTTGTATCCAAATTTTCTGGAAAACGGTCTAAGTGTCAGTGTGAATAGTGTATTTTAATACTCATATTGCACCCTAAGGATTTGGAACTATTAGGCATCTTGTTTACAATTTCGGCATAGTTTTGAGCTTTATTTTTTCCTAGGAAATGTTCTACACCTGCAACAAATGATGTTCAAACTTCTCGTTTAACTTGATTCATTGAATTTATGAAGGCAGGATCCTTAATTAATTGTCTTATTTGTGGGCCGTCAAATATCGCTGCTTTGAGTTTTTCTCTGCTCAACTGATACATTTTCACCCCTATATATGCAAAACATGATCCATTCTTATCAAGAGCCTTTACAAATTGCTTCATTAAGCCCAACCTCATATGTTGTGTGTGTATGACTTTTTCTCTTACTCACCCGAGTTATTAAAAGGATTGAAAGGGTCAGTTCAAGTACCTGATAGACAGTGGTTTCACTATTTATAGATTAACCTGGAATATACTCAATTACAGACGGGAAATGAAACCATTGTACCTACATTAATTTAAATTTAATTTAATTTAATATTAATTTTACAACTCTCATAAATGAATGTAGGTAAATATAGGTTACTGAAAGAAACCCACACTGGTAGATAAGTTGATGTATCTAAAAACGTAGAGCTGATGGAGAAAAACGGATTGAATATACAGATTTAGCGTCCCAAATATATTTTAAATCAGCTCTAATATCCCAGACATCAAAAAAAAAAAATTTTTGTTTCCTCGTGTTATCGATAAAGATTTACCTTTCAGTTTACGATTTTTGCCAAGCAATAAATTATATAATTAAAATCAGATAACTAATCCGAAGCACCGTAACTTGTAGATCTACATAGTCGATATATCTAGCAGTCATCTGATCTACCTAACCTCTAGACATACCTATTCCAAAGTTCTACTTAACCGGCTAGACGATTCGTGAGTATATCTGTTTAACAAAATTCCTTTCTATATTCGATTCATATCGAAATATCTTTATAATTTCAACATGAGACAATAATACCCATATTGGAGTTGGTAATTCACATCACCTATTTGATTGAAGGAGGTAAATGTTTCTCAACGGAATCTTTTTTCTCATTCAATGACACGACAATATTGTCATCTTTAGAACTTGAAGGCGAGTAACTTTTAATTTCTGAAGATGATTGATTCTTTGGTTCTTCAAATATTCAATTTAAAGACAAGGCAGCAACCTAAAGATTTTTGCCGGTTAATTTTTCTGAATTTTTCGTATGTTCTAGAAAATAACCTCCTGAACAAGAAAGTCTATAGGTCTAACTCAATCCTATGATCAGTTTTCGAGATAAAGGGTGTCGAAGTTGACAAAAGTATCATAACATATCTCATTGGAAAGCAACTTGAATGAAACACTTTTATGCGAAAAATATTCCTTACTCATAAGGTAATACTTTTAGACTGGTTTTTAATAAAAATAATTGTTAGATACGGGGTGTAATTGACAAGGTCGTGCGTGGAATTTGTTGTCATTACTCTTAGTACTCAAATTTGAGTGCACTATTATAATGTCGAACAGTTTTTGATATACACAGGGTAATAAGACGAGTGACCTGGTCCTTTCATTCAATATACAGGGTGTTTCCTAAACATGCGGCAAAAATTCAGGGGGTTGTTCCTTGGACTATTCTAAGAATATTTTGTCCTTTGATGATTTTTGAAAAACCTATTTGTTTCGAAGATATAGGGGAAACAAAATTTCAGATAATAACATTTTATTATGAAAAATTACATGAAAATTCAACTCAACCTACAAAAACTGTTGAAAATGACCACCTCTAGCCAGCATACAAGCATCCAATCTTCTCCTCATTGACTGCCGAACCCTTTCAAAAACACCATAATTGCTAATACATCACAAAACGAATTCAAATGAAAACCGTGTTTAATCTGTATTCCTTTACCATCTGCACTTATCAATTTTTAGTCAAAAAACTGGCCGTTTTTAGTAATTGGAATGTTGTTAAACAAATTTAAAAATAAATTGTACCTACTTAGTAAACACAGTGCGGTACGCATTTTTATTTAAACTATTATTAATTTTAAAAATATGAAAAATGTTGTTCGCCCTGTATCTTCGAAACAAAGAGGTTTTTCAAAAATCATCCAAAGGACAAAACATGCTTAAAATAGTCCAAGGAACAACCCCCTAAATTTTTGCCGCATGTTTAGGAAACACCCTGTATATAAGTCTTGTACTTCTTTTGGCTTCTATTGATGGTGAGTAACATTCGATTTTTATTTTCCACTCTTAATATCTAGAACATAATATAGAACAACAGAATATAGAAAAAGTTTACGGTCACATCAAAAAATCTTCAAGAAATATTCTCAATATTCCCGAATACAGCACTGTAAAGAGTATGTCCAGATTTTATCTAGTAGGTCCTGTCACGAGCTCGGTCAGCTTTACTATTATTTGTATTGGCTCCATAGAATATTTTGGGGTCATTACAATATATAGAGATTGTAGATAAGTCACATCGAGCGACAGGGATCGTGTAAAATTACAGAAATTAAGTGTTGAATAACAACCGTAGTGATTCGTCGTTCCACTACATTAAATGCGGTCCAGGTGGGTGATTATTAATTAATCATCTGGTATGAACACTACTGAAACTAAAAAAATAAATTTTGGAATATATTTCTCATTTGATTTTGTTATATTTTGAACGGTGTTTTCTTGTTATAGCAACTAATTCAAGATGAATTTTATTACTTTCTAAATCGAACATGCGATCAATGAAAATTTGGGACAATCGTTTAAATTGATATTAACATGAAAGTAGATTAAAAAAAAATCTGAAAGTATCTTGATCATCTTGTTTCATTTATCCTCTTTTGTTACAGAATCAACAGATGTTCCTTTTTTTCGAAATTCTGCTTGTTCTGAACAGGTATTAATACCAAATTTCTCGCGAAGCTTGGAATTGTCATTCTACAGGGTGAGTCAATAGTGCTCGATAACCCTTGGAAATTTTGGGCTAAGAAAATGATTCAAATTTTAACGAAATCGACAGTACTCAAAGCATATAAGCTTAATTTATTTTCGACTTTACAAGCAGGTCCAAAACTGGTGAAACACGATACCATTATGTTATTTCAAATGAGAAAGCTCAATTTTTATATCATACCCATATTATGGAATTCTGATTTCGAAATATCTTACTTGTCATTTTTATTTGTGGTAATTTTTGACGTAGGCGAACAAATATCATGGATTTAATGATTTAAACTAAATAATATCATCTCTTGAAATTGAAAACCGTCTGGGATAATTGTACGATTTATGTTTTATTGAATTAAAGAAAAGATTCCAAGACTTCTGCAATTTACGAATCAATTTATAGGTTTTCCGAGAAACACTGAAATTTTTTTAAAATGGCCTTTAAAAATGTCAATAATTTCATTTATTCTAATGGCATGCCCTGATTTTTTTTGCCTTCCGAATAGTGAGTAGTCTTAATTTTTTGTCCAGACATGGTGTGCCTTAAATGGTAAGATTTCAAAATGATTCGCATATCATGTTTTGTACAAGGGTTGGCAATATACTTTCCACGCATACAGTTTCAAAGGGATAAGATTACTCAACTCTATACTTTTTTAATACCTACTAATCATAATAAAGATATTGCCGCTGTCAAACTATTTTTTATACAGAACGCGATTTTCCTAGTTAGAACTAGTTTTCAATGTTTGGCTTTGTTAATAATAGAATTAACTAATACCTGAATATAATTATAACAATAATCGAATATCAGTTAAAACTATTTCGTACTAGACAGAAAGCGTTTTTCCGAAGCGAGTAGTTAAAACTGTTCCAACCGAGTTCAGAATGACCTGATCATCGTACTCCATTACGTTCGTTGAACTAATTTAAGTCAATGTTCCCTAAAATGTTCCTTTAGTGTTAGATTATTATTTGGTCCTCAACAGTTCATGAGTTGATGGGATTCTTATGAAAAATATGGTGATGACGAGGACTTTCAATTGTTCGAATATTTCTGCAGAAAAATCTTTTTCGAAAAATCCTTCCTCATTTTTGATTATATTTGCGGTTTGGACCAAAAATTTAAAGAGGTGTTCATCAGAAAATCATGGACTTTCAAATATATTTTTTATTATTTCAGTAAATTCTACTTGAACATACCCTATACCTATAATGAAAACTTTAAGAGTTATCGGGGAAGAATTTCAAATGAGGAAAAACTACAATTTTAACTGAGTGGAAGTAATCTGTGACTTCCCGATAACACAGAAAAAAACTAAAATTCAATGTTTCGATAAGTAAATTTGATATTTCATGAATTGTAATCAATAATTATTGGTAATTGAACATTTCATTGGTTTATGGATTTCTCAACAATCCAACGAACGAAAAAATAACAACTGATGAAGTGTCAAATTTAGTTATCCAAACATCGGATTTAGTTTCTTTCTGTGTGTTCCTGAAGTCACAGACTACTCCACACAGTAGAAATTGCTGTTTTTCCTCATTTGAAGTTCTATCTCGATAACTCTTAAAATATTTATTTTAGATATAGGGTACGTACAAGTGACCCCTTCTTTTTATTCGTAGAATTGACTGAAATGATGAAAAATATATATTCTTATTTGAAAAACATGAGTTTGATTTGTAAATAATTTTCTCTTGAACTCTATTACTGATTTTTCCAATAATAGCTTGCTTCCACAGAAATATAAATGTTCAGGTGACTGCCTCAGTTAATTCCTATTGTGTTATACAGGGTGTGGCGAAACTATGGAAGAAAAAAAAACGTAATATTCTTTTTCTTCTAGAACTGAAATATGGATGATGAAATAGTTTAACGTAATCTTCATTCTCATGATCCTACGATCAATCATAAAAAAATAATTTGTTGGTAACAATTCCTCCTCAGCGGCTCAGATTTCCACCTGCGTGCCCTCTGACGTGAATAGAAATCGCAGCGAAAAACCGCAAGACCACTAGCCCAACAGACACAATGCTCATCATAAATACGTAACACCCATTTCCCGGTTTCGCCAACAAAGACCACCGATTTTCAAAAGAACACATGCCTTCATTTAGATCGAAACCGAGGGAGAGGACATTCAGAGTGTTTTGTGGGCATAACTAACGCATTCTACCACGACCATTGTTTGCAATTTCCAAGGTCTGGTCTATGAAAGAACCCCGCTCATAACTTAAAAGTCATTCCGGAGGAACCGATACGTCTTATTCTGGGCCTTTGAGAACACTTGGAAATAGATCCAGTGGTTATTCTACATTATTTGCTACCCTAGAAATCCATGGAGGGTGAATGAGGTGGATTGGCGAAATGCTTTCATTGTTACCTGACTTTTATCTCACAAGATATCTCGAGCGATATGATGAAAATGTTATAATTAACTGTGTTATTTAAAGTCAATAAATAATCATCAATAAAAATTCAAAGAATAGGGAAAAAAGATGATATAAGTATTTTCTTCAGTCTACAAATTTGTAAATATATGAACCTGTGTTTGAAATGCATTCATTCAAGGAAATTCTTCCAGATTTAAATGACGGTTATTCTATTTCCACTTTTTATTATTTGAATAAATTGTTTCGTTATACACTAGCTTCTTATATGAGGAGAAACAATTGTATATAGGGTGATTCACCGCGATGACCTATCAGACGTTTATGGAAAACTGATCATAATTTTGTACTGAAAATTTGCATTTTGGGATTTGAGACAATGATCCTATTAATTCATGAACCGTTGGGTTTTTACCCAAGGTATGGCATATTGCTGAAATTATCATCAAAAAAGCTATCTAATGATGCAGTAATATACTAGGTGTGCCATTTGAAATAATAAACTAGTAGTCAGTTTCTGGTATAACCGGAAGTTGAAGAGATCTGAAAATATTTTAGGGAGAAAGACCATTGTCTCAAACCCCAAAATGTAAATATTCAGCAGAAAATTAAGATTAGTTTTCCATAACCGTCTTCATGGGCGCCCGCAGGGGGGGGGCAGGTGGGCCATGGCCCCCCCTGAGATTTGGTTGCCTCATTTTTCAGCACAACACCCTCAATATTACTTTTTCAATCCAAAGGGCAAAGAAAAAAGGAAAGTAGGTAATAGATTTACAACTATTTTCCGGTTTTCAAACTTTTTTAGGCGCGTTGAGCACTTCTTGGGTGAAGAAAAATCATGGAACCGAAAGCACTCCATTCGTGTCAATTTGTTTATAAATTCATCTTATACATTGTGTCCGTATCCGTAAAGTATGGAACAAAATTCATTTTTAGCTAAACAGACCATTTTAAGAAATAATCCTGAAACACGTCGATTTTTTATTTTAATTTACCGTATTTTAGATTAATAATCTAATATACAGGGTGAATTACTTTCCAGTATTGACGTCACCGTCATTTTTTTTTTAATGGAACACCCCCATTTTGTCTCAATTTTCCGATTACTCTGGCTGAGTAGATTCCAAAAATGTATCATATGTTGATTCCAATTGGTACAGGGTGGATAAAAAATACAATAGTTTTGTGTGTGCTCATAAAGTAACGCGTAACATTCTTTATTAGTCAAATCAACAATATTATCAAAAATACGGCATTTGGTTTAAATATAACACCCTGTAGTTACATTTTAAGATTAATAGAAATGTATAAAAATAAGAAATAATTTCTTTCATATTCTGTCTGCTAGACCACAAGTACCAAACATGTTTGGAAACAGCTCATTTTTATTAATCTAAAATTATATTTTTGTCCACCCTGTACCACTTTTAGTGATCTTTTGAAATTCAGAGTAGATGCTGGTGATAAATATAAATACGGAAATAGAAAGAAACGGAATACTGATGTCGCCTACGACAATCATGGACGCCTTATCGTTTTTCAATAATTTTCATTTTGCCCCCCCTGAGGAAAATTTCTGTGGGCACCCATGAACGTCTTATAAGTCATCGCCGTGAATCACCCTGTATTCAGCGAGACAATTCATTATTTCAATAACACAAAGTGGAAATATAATAACCGGCATTTATTTTGAATTGAATGCATTTTCGTCAAGTAAAGACCGAATAAATTCTATATTGGAAACTTCTTATGATAAAGCTGAGATATCCTCTACATTCTCAATTTCTCATGTATAGGTATATATTTTACAGTTTTCAAAACATGAATAATTTTATATTCTTTGACATATATACGACTAAGGATTTCCATTGAACTATAAAACTAATAAAAAACAATTAGAAGAATTAGCAGCTTTTAGGAGCTTGTTCGAATTCTTATTCATACAAAAAACATTAAATTACCTACATAATATAATTAATCATTTCTTTAGAACATTTTTAATTAGGAAAAAGCAGAATAAAACATTGAAGGTATGCCTGAAAGGTTTTGACTTTTTCCCTCTCGAGTCTCGATATATAGCATTATAAATCAGCACCAAATCAAGGAAGAAGGACATTCTGCATTCAAATTTGTCTATTTTGCTTTCAGCTTTATTGCTCTGAAAACGGTCTAGATATTCATATGAAATTTGGGGCTTTTCAAGAGGTAAGCAGTTATTGCGCAAAAAAAAAGTAGTACCTCACTGAGATATTTCAAGGTGAAAATAATTTTTGAATTTCTAGTTCAATTAGAGGTGAAAAATCTTTCATGCCTTTCTCCGTATGCTGTGCTGTTTGAATCAAAATCCAGGAATTTAAAGCCTAATTTTCATTTCATCAATGAATTATATACAATAATTAAATAGTTCTTGATGAAGACCTCAGAATTCAACCTATCTCATGAGTGTGGAAGTTTGTGGCTCGAGCCTGAAGTTTGAAAAAAATAACTACCTGATTTTTTCAACAGAAAATAATTTTTCACTTCTTTGGGAAAAGCATAGGGTAAATGCACTGGTATTTAGAAACTAATGAGTAAATAAAATATAAAACACCGACCACCAGTGGTCGAGAATTAAGTACAATCAAATTGGTTCTCGACCGCGAATAAATAAAGGGTAGAAATAAGTGTTTCAACGTTAATTCGGTGGTCGCAAACTAATATTCACAAAGTAGATATTTAAATGAATCAAGATATCGAAAAAAAACGAAAATGATCCAACAGAAATATATCAGTTGAAATGAACAATTATTGAAGTAACATATTGGTTCTCGACCACTTTGGTCGAGAAATAAAAGGTACAAATTTTCCAATACCAGTTCGCGACCGCCGAATATTGAACAAAAAAATATTTATTTGCTTTTTGATTGAAATACACTCGAAAAAATATCTTATAATTGATATGGAACAAAATATACACACATAATTCATTTAAAATAAGAAATAATTACTATTTTCTGGTCATATATCACAAAGCACTTTTCTAAGAGAGGACGAGAAAGAACCCTTTTCTATGATTGAGACGATTATAAACTAATTTTTAGCGCGAAAACTCTGACCTATACCACTACTATGCAACTATCTTGGAAGGGTAGAATGGTCGAGACACGTACCGCGAAAATATTTTGCACTACATGATATATTTATATTATTATTTCATCTCAAATCACGGAATGGTAGAGAACCAGTGCCGGTCGGCTAACCAGTGCATTTACCCTAATAAAAAAATAAAAAACAGGTTGAGAATTTCGACTTTTTCCCTTTGGATATATGGCATTAAAAATACGCACCAAATCAACGAAGAAAAAATTTTTTTATTTAAAATTGTCTATTCAGTTTAAAAAAAACGTATTCTGAATCATTTGCTAATTACCCTGTACTTATTCACTAACACCCTGTATATGTATATATCAAGAACTTAAAGCATACAGATTTCCTTCGAAAAGACTCATCACTTTCGATTACCTGAACTGCTCCTACAGTTTCAACCTCTATGGGCCGCAAATTCTCAAGACCTTTATAACACGCAAGACGTACCTATTGGATCATCCGCAGAATACAATGGATCTAACTCCTGACGAAAGTACGATGTAAGTCACCCTAATGTGGTCAACTTCTTTTGAGATTACCATTGGCAGATGTTTACCGATATCCTCAAGCTTGAAAGAAAATCAAACAATTCCTACAGGAGATATTGATGACTTTTTGAGGGGCGTAACCTCCAAGTTCTGCAAATTTCTTGACATGATTCGAGATTTATGAGTGCGCGGTTGCAACAGAAAGAATGGGGAGAATTTATTATAAGCTAACAAGAGTAATGAAAACAAGTCGCTATAGATATTCTTCTTGACGGTCCATTGTGAATCGTTTGGAACTGGAATTTCAGAATTAAAAATTGATAACTTTCCTCTTTGAAAGTGTTTAATTTTACTCAATTTCGAGTAAATTTTTCTCGAATGGAATTACATTCATTGGAATCCAGAAAAAAATTATTCACGGTAAAAATCTAAACACCTTTTACACCCCTACTGTTAGCAAGCAGTCCGGTAATTGATAATCATTAAGGCCCCTTCTCCTAAGGTATTTCTCATTAATGCCTTCACCAAAAATATTTTTTTTGGAGGAAACAATTATTCATACTTTAAGGGAGTTATCACCCTAGCATTAGCGATAGCAAGAAATGAAATCCGAGACTGATCAAGAAATTTGCCACCTGACTTGTGTAGGTATTATATTTTTCCCATTACAAAAGTTGATTTATAATAATTTTTTTTTTGATGAATTTATATTATTTCAATAAAATATCAATTTGCCTTGGGTTACAAAGTTTTTCATCTGTCTCGCCATCATAATGATTTCATTATTCCTGCATTAAAATTTAGGGTAGGAAGACGATCACCCATCATGTGTTTAGGAATAAAGGCATACAATTAATTGAGTTGCGAACTTGAGAACTCAGATAATGAAGTTTTATTATGGAAAAGAAATATTTTTTTCATCGATAAATGTTTCTATAGCCTATCCGATTTTTTACACGATGTTAGGATTTTATATGTTTTTTCTCTTTAAGTGCTTTTTTCCACAATGTATGTGAACATTCTATGGAAATAAAGTGGTAATCATTATGATTATTGAACTAAGTGTCAAAACTTCATTTCCTCGTCTAGAATGAAGTCCAAAGAAGATGAAAGTCAGGAAGCAGCAAAAATGTAGCATGTGAATTTCTTTTACCGGAGAAGTCTAAGAAATGTTACCAAACAGAATATAACTGTTTCGAAGAGAGGCGCCTAAAAATGAATTCAACCTCAATATAGAAAACAACAATGCTGTCATATTTCATGGAAAAGAGCCAAATATTTAAGTGGCTAGTATGTTTGTGGCGCGAATATTCCATGTTGAGGTCAACGCTGTTTATTACAGACAATATGGATATTTCGAATTTTCAAAAACTGTGAGTTTTTTTGAAGAGAAAAAATTATGGTTATAAACCTATGAAGCGAATGTTTTTTACCCGTGAAAAAATAAATAGATCCCTTGTGGAGGCCGACGACAATAATTTTCAATTTCAAAAACTTCATCTTGGTAGAAAATATTCGAAAGTTGTAAAATATGGTCATTGTCAATGTACAATATTAAAAAAATGGCAAGTCTTGCAAAAGAGAAACAAGGTGTATGATGAAAATTTTCAATGAATACCTGTAAATTAGAAACAGGCTCGGAATTGTCCATGAACGGTTTTTTATGCGGTATCAAAATTGTAAATTTTCATCAATTCCAAGCAAACTTGCATGTCGGACATGAAATAGTATACAGCTATAAAAAGGAAAACCAATGTAAAAATGAATTACAAAGTATTGTTGAAATAACTATGGATTCAATATTTTTGATAATTATTCATTGTTAAAAGTCACTTCAAACAACTTTCAGGTATCCAAGTTCTTAAAAACTTCACTTTTACGTTGAAAATTTGTGCAGTAAAACTGTTTGCGCGAAAATTTGAAGTACACGTCTCTGTTTAGTTTTTAGTGTTGTTTCCGAATATTAAAACATATTTTCAAAATTCCGATGTACAGGGTGTTGTTTCGAGGATTCAAATGATTCATAATTTTTTGTTAACTCGGACCTGGATTTTCAAGGCGATTATTGCATGATACGTTTGGGCTCTCAATTAGGAACATATTTGCCTGATATGAAGAAAATATACCGGGTGGTTCGTTTGATATGGCCTCAGAAAGAAACGGGCAAAATCATAAAACACCCTGTATCTTCTGTGAAGTATTTTCGTTTCCCAATGAAACTCCCTGTATAAGGATCCACTATAATTTTATTACATATGTAATGATGAACTCAATTCTATCGGTAATTCTATCGGTTGTGTTTTTTATAGTTTTATATCTTATAATTGAGTTATTCGTAGATATTTGCAGGAAAATAAAAGACAAACACTTGCTCGAGAAAATTTGATGTAGGTAGACAATTCACAATAAAGTTATCTTATTATCAAGTAATCACATATTTCCACAGAATATGTGAAGGGTTCCCAATAAGAGGGTTTCATTTAGAATAGCCCGCTATTTGGAAAGCTGTCACCTTTGACATTTTACTAAAAATGGAACGCTTCAATATGATTGAAATTGGAAAAAAAATGGTGAACATTTCACAGCTACGGTTCGTAAAACTGAAGCACTTTGGAGTCGTCGTGAAGCTCCTTTTCGAATAGCAATAGTGAAACTGGTGGAAAAACTGGAGCTATTGGGACAAGTTAGTCATGTGATCAATCGAAAGTGTGTGCTGCTGTAGCCCGTAATATTGATGAAAAATGGTGCAACTGTTACAGTAAATGTATTCCGCTACCGAGCTTTGATTAATAATTTTTTATGGCTAGAATTAGAAGAAATTGATGTGGACGACGTTTATTTTCAACAACACGATCAACGAAACCATCGCAATTTTGCAAGAAAAGTTTCTTGGCTGTGTTATCACAATTTGCCACTGATATCTTATGATTTAACACCTTTTTAGCCTTTTTTTTGTGGCCACGTGAAAGATGAAGTCTACGCCAATACTTCACATCCACAATCGATTAAAGACCTTAAAAATGGAATTCGTGAGGTAATCGAGGACATAGGGCCGCAAATGTGCGAATTGGTTATGAGAAATTTCATGAAAAGGATATGGTGCTGCAACCGTAGCCTTGGTGGCCATTTGGCTGATATCGTTTTCCATCGTTAATGGCATATCTTTTATTTTTACAATGGAATAAACAGATTTCTCTTAAAATATATTCGTTTTTCTAATATCAAAATGAAACCTCTTATTCAAAAACCTAAACAATGAAACCCTCATTCATTTGAAACTCGCCCAGAAGTTAATATAATGATGTAGATATATGCTAGAAAAGAATACAAAAAACAACGTAGGAAATCCAAAAAAGTGAACTTCTTTTTCGTCCACCTTCATTATACACATTTATATGTATGGAATTTTTTTCACGAATGTGAAAAATCTCAAAGCAACGAGCTGTTTATATTTTTATGTCGCATAAATGTAGAGATAACTGGAAACCAACGCAGGTGCACGGAAATTTATGGAACGAACACCGGAATTCCAACTAGAAGTCGTTACAGTTCGCAAGAAAGTCTTTTTCTTTCTTGCTAGGGGAAATATGCGCTATACACTCCACGTGATGTCGTAGATGTCGTCCGATGATTAAAATCAAAACAGAGTCGAATGAATAGAGGAGCTTGGAATTATTTATCGCAAGAAGTCACTGGACTTTTATTGCGGGATTGAACCAACAAGTTTCATTTCAGTTCTAAGTTTTAACGGTTGTGCGCCATTTGTTTTACAAGACTATTTCGGTTTTTCCAGAAGTTGAAATGGATATCCACCAGGAAAGAAAAGAAGATTATTAGAGTTTTTCGGGTTTCACGTAGTTATTTCAATGTTTTTTTTCTTCCAAAAATTTGAAATATACAGGGCGACTGGTGACGTAAACGACAACGACTCATTGGAGATAGAGGACCTCAAACTGAATGCGTTGAAATGTCCCATATTGGTTTCAGGGATATAGGGGGATTTATGAAAAAATGTGGAAACTTTGAACATACCTTCGTCGAAATGGCAAAAAGTTAAAAAGGAACCTTGCAAAAAGCAAACGTTATTAAACTCATTGTATTAAATAACCAAAAATTTCAACTGTTTTGAAATGAGAACCCAAATTAAATCACTAAAAATAATAACAAAATAAAAAATATAAAAATACAGTTTCTTGATATTCAGAAACCTCCAAGTACTTTTTGATTACAAGATAAGGCTTTTAGGTAAAGCTAGCTTAATTTTGAGCTATCAGAATCCGTGATTTCTCCGACAATTTGAGAAGAACCAATTTTTCAATAGGATAATAAATTAGCCTTAATTTAAAATTTTGTGATTATTTCTTCCCTAAAAATTCAGTAATTGAAAATATACACATAAAGTCTCATATTACAATATTATATGAATTTAAATAATAATGATTGTTACCTTCGTTTCTCCGTCGCCAGAATTGATACTCAAAATGTTAGATTTCTCTAACTACCGAAATATTCCAATAGATTTCTGCCTAATGAAAATTTTATTTCATAGAAATGCGAGAAAACTACTAAAAAAGTCACACAGACGATCATAGGCGTAACGAGGGGAGTTATTGGAGACATAAACCCTCATTGATAGGAAGAAATTTAAAAAAATGTGAGTAACAACAATAATTTAAATAGAAATAGAAAAAATGAAAAGATTCTGCTTTTTCAAAGTGGGGGTATACACCCCCCTCCCCCATGGGTCAACTCATCGCTTCAGTCATCTCGGAGAACCATCTTATTTGGTCTAAGCGCTCACGAACTTGTAGAAATAAATGACGTGCGACTCTTGCATATCAGCTCAAGTAATATCTAGTAGCTTGATATCAAGTCAAGAATAAATATCTCAAATCAAGTCAAGGTCAAGTATGTAATTTTTCACGAGCTTTATTTTCAAGTCAAGTAGTTAGTTAAGATATCAAGCTACTTGGTTTGATGAATCCCTACACAGAGTGTTAAAGTTTGGCATAGTTATGGAATTCAAAGTTTTCATCATGTGATATGTTAATTTTGAATGCAAATTTACAGGATGATATTTTTTCTGGAAGAGAGCCCACTTTTTTTGGTGGTCCACTGGTAGCTTAGAAAAACGTAAAGGAAACATTGATCCAGTAGTACACTTTTTATTTCCTGAAGTTTTGTCGTATCTGCTACCGAAAAATAAATCAATTATAAGTTTCGGTACTTATTTAACCAATCTTTAGCAAAGATTTAAAAAGTTCGATAAAATGGTATAACACTCTGTATCTCGAAATAAAGCGTTTGCGGGCCCATGTTTAAAGGACTTATTTTTTAAAAATTATCCAACGAATCTTTCAGTTTCCTTTGTATCCTCAATTTAGGAACATCCAGTATAGTATTGACTCTATCCTATCTCATGAATTCTTTGAAGCATACAGGGTGAGTCAAAAATGTGTATCGAGCTTTCTGGGGGTGATAGAACATTGAAAATTAAGTTCGATGAACGAAACTTATGCCCCAAAATGCATATCGAGGGAGATTTAGCCTTCCAAAGTTGATAAAACTAAAAAAATTTCTCAGCCCAACTTCTAAACGGTGAATGCCACCAGATTGAGAGTTCATGCATACCAAGATGTATGTCAGGGGCGTGGGGGTAATTAACCCCCCCCCCCCAAGGATTTCAAAATATAAAATTTCAGGAATCTAGCAAAGAAGAAGAACGAAAATTCTTTCATAAAATGAACCAATAATTATCATTTTACTTTCCTTTGTAGAGATGTCAGTAAAAAATCGGACCCCTTCACGATTTATGAATTTATTATCGCTTTCAAGATGAGTACTTTTATTGCACTACGAGCTTGTCTCAGGCCGAGGTTTATAATTTCCCTTTATCTATCCGCTTTCTCCGCATCGCCCCTTATTTGCCACCTTTGATTTTTGCATTCGTCATTGCTATACACTTACCCGTTGTTTTCGGTTTTTTTGTATCATTCTCGTCAAAAATTTCAATACTGTAGTTATCGAAGACTGAACTGAGTAATTCCTATCGAAAAATTGTATGGGCTATGTTATACAATTCATTGTGTTCTTTTCAAGTTGCAATTTATTTGTTAAGACAACAGTTTTGAATCGACTATATCTATAGGGTGTTCCTAAATTGGAGGTACAAATGAAAATGACAGATTTCTCGGATCATTTCGTGAAAAAAAGTCCTATAACAAGAGTCCTCAAGCGCTCTGTTTTTGAGGAGCAGGAGTTTAAGTTCAAGTTTTTCTCTAATAACACTTTTCCTTCACAAGATATTTAACATGAATTGGCATAGATATCTTCTTATTTAAAATTTTCATCTTGTGATATTCTAATTTTGAATGCAAATTTTGATGGAATTGATTTTTTCTGGAAAGATGCCTGCTTCTTTCCTCCAGAATAATGTTGTTGTGTACCACTGGTAGTTTAAAAAATTTCAAAAGAAACTCTGGTTCAGTACTGCATTTTTCTGATTTGTTGAAGTTTCGTCGTATCTGCAATCGATTTCGAGAAAATATTTCAAACAGCTCTCTATAATTCTCAGGAAAATCCAAATTATTATAAAGATCCAGTAAGGTAGCTGTGATAAATGAATTATAAGTTTTGGTACTTATTTACCAACTCTGTAGCGAATATTAATAAAGATTCGATATACTGGTGAAGCATCACAAAAAGTAAGACTACAAGAAACACCCTGCACCTCGAAAACAGCGTTTGCGAGCTCATGTTTATAGGCCATTTTATTTTTGAAATTATCCAAGAAATCTCTCATTTTCCATCTTAACTCCAATTCATGAACATCCAGTATAAGAAAAGAATAATCGAATCAGTAATAAAATAAAATTATTTCGAGTAATTTGGTTCAAACTTCGTTATCAAACCTCTTTTTCTCACATTATAGATATGAGTAAACAATGGCATCAAAAAACTTTTTCTCGAATAAACTCAAATATCTCGAAAACGGTTAAATTTTTTGTATTTGGATAAGAGTACCTTTTCCATGTAATTTTATTCGCTCCATCGAATGCTTCAATTTTTCCACCAAAACGAACACAACGGAAGAAGTTGTCCAAAAAAATTATGACTCATCCTCTAAAAACACCCTTTACAACAATATCAGAAAAGTAGAAGTGTAATAAAAAAATGTATTTCAACAACATACATTTATGCACCAAATTTCAATCTGGTGGCATTCACCGTTTAGAAGTTATGCGGACAATTTTTTAAAATTTTATCAACTTTGGAAGGATATATCTCCCTCAATATGCATTTTACGTCATAAGTTTATTCATCAAACTATACTTATTTAATATTTTTCAATGTTCTATCACTCCCAGAAAGCTTGGTACACATTTTTTACTCACCCTGTATATATAACCTGGCTATTTAGATAAGCTTTTAACCAATAAGGCCTGTCGCTCAACAAACTGGAACTTCTCCACTGGAACTTCTCCACAGTTAAATATTCAATATTTGTTACAGCCAAGCTCCTGTAAGGAAAATGAAATAAAATAATAATATTAAGTACTTACTTCCGAAACTGTTACATTAATTGTGTATCGATTTTTTTCTCCCATAAAATCACATTCTTCGCAATATCATTCGATGTTTATAATATTCCTTTTCACTTTACAATTGAAATAAAGATGTGTCAATTGATATACTTTTTGAATTTCAGCCCATTCGGCCATGACCATTTCGTTCGAATCCATTTAAATAAACTGAGACTCCATTCAAATACTTCCATACTATGCAAAGGGTAATCTTTCTCCATTCCTTTTGCATTGCCGACTGAGAACGTCACTGTCGTCTGGATTTTTTTCAGTCACGTTGTATTCAACTGAATATTTATTCCCGGTGTCCGTTGACGCTGAATATTTATCAGGTTACCCCTGCCTACAATCAAGGCGGTATTCTTGATTGTTCATCCTTCAATTGACAATTGACTGACTGGTCAATGCGTTCCTGCAGCACGCTTCAAAGCCAATTCTGATCCTGCAGATTTACTTCTCGAGACTGGCATTATTTGAATTCTTTGTCTTGAGAACTCTGAAGCCAGTCAAGCACCTTAACGCAACTAATTAGCATTGTTCAGATTAGATTGATCTTCGTCCAGCTAGGGATTTCAGCAATTTCTGAATGCAAGTCTAATTAAGGGAAATCTTCGAGTGTTTCCTGTTTTTAGTAGTTTTTATTTCTTTTTTGTGATGAGGTGAAATATATGATGAATCATGAGAGAATTCTAATTGTTGTATTGACTGGAAACGACATCGATATATCGCAACCTTTTCATTGATATGGAAGAGATTTTTCTGTTGAATGGTTACGAAATAGTACCTAATGAACAATCTGATTAAATTATATCACTATCAAGTTCTCCTGATTTTGAATGTTTATTTCCCACGTGTACCTAACAATATTTTTCAAATAAAATCATGGTGGACACTTTTTGTTTGTTCAATCGGTTAAATTCATAGATCTCTTGTTATTGAGTAAAGGGTTTTTCAATGAACGGTTTCGTGTTGATATTGAAAAAACCGAATATATTTTAAGAGAAATTAATGCCTCTTTATGCTTTAGATTTGCGGCAAAATTTTCAAAATTTTTGTAGCGCATTATAAATAACTATGTACCAATGCGTTGTTGAAGCGTTTATTTCCAGTTTCAGAAATGGCATATTTTCTGAAATGTCAAAAGATGACCGCTTCAGTGAGAGCAGTGAGAGTCTTTTCAGAAAGATTTTTAATCACGAAGCTATCCCAAAGTAATGTTTTTTATAATGGGGACACTAGATTTCTGTCAGTTTTTGAAAGCTTAATTTTTTTTATATATACAATATAAGTTATATAACTTATATAACTTAATAAATAATAAAAAATTTTCAAAAACCTTTCTTCGTATAAGAGTCCTAATATTTCTATGGGTTTAATTATTGCTTGATAACTAACTTTGGTTCATAGCTTCGTAATTGAAAATCCTTCTGAAAAGACGAGCACGCCACTGGAATCTACGAAAGAAGTGCCAGTATAATGTTTGAATTTCAGATTTTTGCTTATAACTCGAAAACAAAAGAAAGAGGCCAAAAATGAATATTACTTTTGTTAGTTTCTCAGAAAAAAAAAATGAGAATGGAGTATCAGATTTTGTCTATCTTCTCTGATTGAAAAGTTGTAATTTCATCGAAATTTGTAAAATGTGAAGTCTAAAATAATGTGAGCTTCATTTCAAATTTAATTTAATTATCCCAAAAACTTGAAGATCTAAAAAAAAGAAAAAACTTTCGAAACTTTATCGCTCAAAAAATGTTAACAAAACTTGTGTTGCGGACACTTTTTTTATGAAAAAACAGTCTTTTTCTGATATAAAAAATAAGCCCCTCCCATGTATATCAATGGAATAATAATCATTCGCTTCATGGAATGAAGTCATTATATAATCATTATAGTTCGCTATAATCCCATAATGTGAAACTTATTTTTAACAGGAATATAATGGATGGTATGGGGAAGGTGTTGATCATTCAATTTTGCAACAAACATTTGAGCGGATTTAAGCATTAATTGAACTCCTCTCCACATACAGTGGCGGCGCTAGGTGGCCCGGTCCCCGTAAGTTTTGCAGCACCCTCTCCTTGAATTATCGATTTAGCAAAAACATACAACATTAAGGAAATGTAAATTGATGGACCTGGAAATCTTGGCCCTTCCTATTGAAGTTGGCGCCGTCAAAATTATTTTCAATAAAATTCTTGGGTCTATACCTGATGAAGATCTTCTAGTAAAAATGTTATTTATCATTTTAATGTTGATATTGTTGATTTATTTATTCGATTCATTAGACGTTTCCTTGAACTGTTAGTTTTGCATAATTTATATATTTTCTGTTTCAAAAAAATTCAAAATAGAATTGAAAACTAATAACAAGAAAATTCGAGCAACCTCCTATTATATTCTAATTTATTATTCGACAGAAATGAAATTTTTTTTTTCAAACAGAACCTATCACCTCTTTAGAGATCAGCACGCGAGTGGACCCTAGAGTAGAAAACAGTGAACACTGAACAGTATAATTAATATTCATTTGATATAGAACTGGTTGAATTTTTACTTTGGGAAATTACATATTTTTGAAAAAAATTACTATGAAGTTGCAGTTCAAACACTATTTTTTTTCTATTTCAGTATCGTAATGAGTTCATTACAGTACTAAAAACGGTAATGAATTCATTACAGCATTGTTTTCAGTTATATTTTTCGTTTTGTGGTTGTCTACACTCAGTACTCACTATCCTATCAAATTTCAACATTCAATTGTCAATATAACATTAATTGGATATAGTGAAATGATTTGCAACATTATTCATTATTTATTTTAATTCTGATAGTGTGAAATCGATTTCGTCAGAGATAATTCACGAACTTAATGCGTTATTATAAATTATTTCAAAATTGGAAACGTACGATTCGAATTCAAATTCCGTAATCTGTCAATTTTCGTAACACTCATGTCAACTGCCAATACACAATACAAAAGCCACTACTCAGGATGTATAATCTGAATTTCTCATTGAATTTCGACGTTGTTAGTGTAGCTACTTTTGTTATTTGAAAAAAGATGAAAAAAAAAGAATTTCGTGTGCTGATAAAATATTGCTTTTTGAAGGAACAAAATACAGTTGAAGCAAAATCTTGTCTTGATGAAGAGTTTCCGGGGTCTGCACCAGGAGAATTAACTGTCATTGATTGGTATGCTAAGTTCAAACGAGGTGAAATGAACACCGAAAACGGCGAACGCAGTGGACGCCCAACAGAGGCTGTCACCCACGAAAAAATAAAAAAAGTTCACAAAATAATTTTGAATGAACGTAAAGTAAAGTTGATCGACATAGCAGACATTGTGAAGATATCATCTGAGTGTGAACATAATATCATTCACGAACATTTGTACAAGAGAAAGCTGTGTGCAAAATGGGTTCCGCGCGAGCTCACAATCGATCAAAAGCAAAAACGTGTTAATAATTCTGAGCAGTTTTCGAAGCTGTTTAAGTGCAATAAACCTTAATTTGTGTGTCCATATGTGACAATGGATGGCTCCATCATTTCACTCTGGAGTCCAATCGACAGTCAGCTGAGTGGATTGCACACGATGAACCGAAATCAAAGCGAGGAAAACACAACAGTCAGCTTGCAAGGTTATGGCAGCAGTATTCTGGGACCATCATCAGCATCATTATATAGCGTTATTGGATCGTTTAAAGGATGAAATAGTTGAAAAACGGTCCCATTTGAAGGAAAAGAGTGCTGTGTCACAAATCAATGAAAGCAATGGCAAAATTGCATGAATTGCTTCTGCATCCACCGTATTCGCCAGATATGGCCCCCCACCGACTTTTTCCTGTTCTCAGATCTCTGAAGAATGCTCTCTGGAAAGAAATTCAGCGCCAATGAAGAAGTAATCACCGAAACTGAGGTCTATTTTGGAGCGAAAGACAAATCGTACTACAAAAATGATATCGAAAAGTTGGAAGATCGCTATAATCGCTGTATCGCCCTCGAAGGCAACTATGTTGAATAAAAAAATCGAATTTTGCCAAAAAAAAACTGTTTTACTATGGTAGACTGGGGACTTTTCAATTGGCCTGTTATAATTTATTCAAATGACAGTAACCAACCAAGCTCCTATTTCAAACGAAAATTCAGGTTAAAATTCTAGTTCCGATTCTTATAACAAGAACAATTACGAAAATTTATTACAATAAATCTCAAATGAAGACATTGTAACTAAATGGTACATTTTCTTTCCATCTTTTCATATAACCCTCCGCATTCCCAGAAATTCCTCCTACTAATTATACTAAATGGTTCGGTCATACCTCTTTTCACAACAAACTAGGAATTAAAAGCATACACTGACAGTCAAATTATAATCACGGTCCAGGACCGAAACAGACCAAAATGTAGAGGACCACCTTTGATTGATGTTCTCCGGTGATTACCGGCAAAAACAAAAGTCGAAACACCACCCCTACGTTTTGTATTGCACAAAGGAACGTTGTTCCGTTTGTTCGGAACTTATAATTAAACTTCACAGGTTAGATGGTTGAGCAGCTATTAAGAAAAAATAATGACCTTAAATTTGTAGACAGAGGTTTGTTGTATCTCGTTCCTCCGACATCACTGACTGAGGGGTAATGATAGATATTTTATAACAGGTTTTGGATTTGTTTGAAGGGTTGTAACTTTTTTCACACGGTGTATTTATTCGAATGTAAATATTTGAAGTTTACTTTTTTTAGTTGCCGAGTTGATAACGACCCTTTGGAATTCTTTGAAAAAAAATTTTACATCCCCGTAAAATTGGAAAGTTTAGGATTCAGAAATCGACTTGAAAAACCATAAAATGTACAAAATATTGTATTATACTTTCCTATACTTCACAGAATATCTCAAGTCATTTGAACAAACATATCTCAATGAGTAGTTGGAAATTTATTCATTTTTTAACTTTTCAGCATTCCTTGTTTCATCTGAAAATTTCACTTTGTAATCAATGTCATGACACCAGTGTTTTTGAATTGATGAATTTTATTTGAAACTTTTTATATACCATATTTATATTTCCTCGTAATCAAAAAAATACTCCCAAATAACTCCCAAAGAAGCACACATAACGATCGTTCAATAATAATTTGATAAAATTCAAAATACAAATATTTCAAAGGTAACTGTGATGTTAAAATCATTTATAGAGCCCTTGTACATTGTTGACCAATCTATAGGACTTTGTTTTCTTATCTTATCTGTATGCAAATCATTGAAACAGCATCAACTTCCCCAATTGTTATTCGTTTTTGATTAAATTTGATGTGTATTCCGTTTTGCAATTGAAGTGCTTGTTGAACATTTGCAAACGTAAAATTGTTGATATATCAAAATTTGGAATTCCCTCAGAGTGATTTTGGTGTAGATATTCAGGTTGAGACATTAACAGTTTCAGATACATTCATACATAAGGTTTTTTCTAAGAGATTTCAATTTGAATAGCCCGTTATCTGGACAGCTGTCATCTTTTGACATTTGACAAGTTGAAACTACACAATCACTAAAAATGGAACGATACACGCTTCAATAATGCACTGGAATTGTTGAAATTTACCACAAAAATATTTTGAAGTCACGCAAAACTAGAACACTTTTGGTTGGTGATAGTATCACCTTCGCAGCCAGCATTCAGAGGATGATTCTCAAAACGATGTTTGGAAAACCATATTTGTTCCCCTCTGTAGAAATTCACGAAATATCAAGAGTTCTGAACATACAACAACTTTACTTTTTAAAATTGACTAGTCTTGTCCAGAAGGGAAAGATAAGACTACAATCGATCGATCACGAGTACCCTACTAGACATAAACTCATTAATTTCAAGACGATACGTACCCAAAAGACGGTTGCTCAGAGATGCTGGTGGTATTTGGCACCCAAAATGTTCGCTTTTCTTCATATGGAATATAGAACACTAAAAAATAGTACTTATCGAAGATATAGAGCCTCAAATGTGCGAATTGTTCATGGAAAATTTCATGAAAAGGATATGATTCAATGATTGTGCCATCTATAGCCATGGTGGCCATTTGGCTGTTGTCATTTTCCATAGTTAATGGCATACCGTTTTCTTTACAATGCCATTGGTTTCTCTTTAAATATACTAGTTTTTTGTCAATATTAAAATGTAATGTCTTATTGGAAAGCCCTTTATTATTGGTCCGTTTGGCCTTCATCTCAAATCTCAACATGTGAATTCAGACCTCAAATATATCTTAAAAGTTTCAAGTCTCTAGGTTTTTCCTTTCGAATACTATCATATTTACAGTATTTCCGAATAAACACTCAACAACAAAAGGGCAAAAACAATTAAAGACCACGAAATGAGACTCGTCCAGAAAATCGACAGAAATGAGAACACCAGAATTGAATAAGGGCCAATTTCATAATCTATTCGGAAGGGTTCCCGTTAATAGAGACCCTTTTATCAGAAAGTCGCCTTCATATGGAGCTTTAAAGTGGCTCTGGTTTCATGAACATATTCCAACCGTCTTTAGAGAAAGCTTTCTTCTATTTATAAGAGTTGAATTTCCTTGTGTTGGCTACTCTGAGAATTAGTAATTTAGTGGCTGCATTTGGTAATATTTCATAGAAATTGAAATTTCGTGAATTGAAATACAAATTAAATTGAAATTTTGTGTATATAAAGTGAAAGTAAATGAAGGTCCTCAATTTCAAATATAATCTTAATATTATTAGTATCATCAATCTAGAGATTGTTAATACTAATGTCGTGTAAAGGTCAAGTTCTTTTGATTAATAAAACCTAGTTTTGGTAGATATTATTACTACAAGCAGTCTTTTCGAAGAATGAATAGTAAACAAGTAATGAATGGGATGAAAGGTCTCTTCAAGTTTTACCTTTTCAAAGATGCATAAGAAAATGCATTTCGTCCCTCTTATTCTTAAATAACATTAATACACTCCCTCGGTTCCTTTTGCAAATAACTAATATTTATCCAAGGGTGCAGAAATTCGCTAGTCATTAAAGCAGATCCTCCTCAAACGTCAGACACAAATAACTCCCAGGAGGAAAACATCAAAGGGGAATGCGTCATCAGGTCCCCCTCCATTTTCCGCAAATTTGGAAGTGATGCACAAATTCTTTGAAGTAGGTATGTACGCATAGGTGCTCACCTCCCCAGATTGCAAGTAAGATACGGGGGTAGTTTTTTATTCTTGGCCGGTTGATTCAGTTGACGGACAAGGTCTTCTTGTAACAATTAGTATGATTCCCATGTGGAGGGTGCATGATGCCCGAATTAATCTCTACAGGGGCGTACTTGAGTTGAATTCTTAATGGCCGAGGGTGTTCGAGGAATGTGCTTAATAGATGAGGGTGGATGTGCCATGAATTCGGCTAGTTGGGATGAATTTTGTATCGTGATAGGTCTCTGGACTATAAGAGAAACTGAATGAGCTCATTAGTTTTCAGAGATTCAGGATAAACTTGAGAAAACTATATCGAATTATACAATTAATATATGGGTCAAATACGTATTAGAATGATGTTGAAAAATAAACTAGTTGTACAGGGTGGGCAAATAAGCGAGGTAAGCGGCTATATCTCAGAATACACTCATCGTAGAGACTTGCGGTAAAAAAATTCACCACTAAAGTTGAAATAAAATAAAAAAAAATTTATAAGAAAACACACTGGAAATTGTTTTGAAGTTCATACCTCAATCGCTAGGGGGCGTAATAGCTATCGTTGAGTAGAAAAATGAATTTTACTCGAAAATGTTTCATATAAAGTTGAAGTAAAAATACCATCACTGTAATACTTGGAAAATTCTCTATCTTTTCGAATTGTCACTTTCGATTTTACGACATCAAATAAGGGAAGGGAAAAAGGGAGAAATCTGACAGATTGAAATACCTGTAACTTCAGTTTGGCTCAACATTTTTGAGCAAATTAGATCTCATCTGAGAGATAATATCTTGTTGATTGAGGACAAAATATAGTCATGATAAATTTGTTTTTGCTGCTTTCGATAGGGGGCGCTAAGTCAGAAGTTCATTGTTTTGTCCATTTTACTCCGAAATAATAATAATAGAAATAGAATAAGAGAAATAAAGGAGGCAGGGGTCAAACGGACATCATGGAACTTGCTAGTGGGCAGATAGAAAGCCTACGAGAATACTTCAGAGATCAAGTAAGTACATCAGAGTTCTACAAAATAGTGTGTGAAGCAGACGAATCAACACCTTTACAACTTCACAAGGAGCAATTTTCATACAACCACCAGACAAACCAAGAAAAACTGCAAAGATGGAGAGAGAAGCCCCTGCAAGGAAGACATTTCAACGAGGTGAACCAGGATCATGTCGACATTGAAGCGTCGAACTATTGGCTCACATCAGGTGCAATGTACCCAGAAACGGAAGGTTTTCTTTTAGCCATCCAAGATCAAGTGATCTCAACTAGTATAGGCAAAGTCGGGGAAAAATAATATTTATTTACCATTTAAATTTCAAATACACAATAGTCTTTCAGTTAACGATAAACAATATACAATCCCCACTAAATGATAAACCTGTGCGTGGGTTGTTTCAATTTCAAAAGTAATTATAGGATTTTTTTAACAGAAAGCGAAGTTCCATCAAATTCGCATGAAAAAACTTTAAGGTCGCAAAGCGATAGTTTCAGGCGTTCTGAAGTTATGGCCGAAAGAAATTATTCTTCAACAGATGCACTGAAACACCAAATTGTATCTTTAAGTTCTGGCAGAAACAGAAATCCCATCAAATTTGAATAAAAAACCTAAAGGTCGCAAAGCGTGAAATGGACTCTATGGATAACGAGTCTTCAATCCTGCTGATGGCGTAATAAGAACTACCCAATTTTTTACAAACTGACTCGACTTGGTGATCCCATCTCAGAGAACAGTCCAAGTGTGTTCCCAAAAACTTAACAGTATCTCTGGATACGAGCAAGTAACTACTTGCTCACCCAAACATCCCAATACCAACCGATCCGTATAAGAGTTGCGAATGCGAAAGTATATACATTCAGTCTTGTTAATATTTAAAATC